>NW_013671999.1:36360-47938 GCF_000517525.1 Limulus polyphemus | reverse complement strand
AACTCTATACACGTACATAAAGTCAAGAGAACCCAGCACCTCGGTTTAAACAATACAACTCTATACACGGACATAAAGTCAAGAGAACCCAGCACCTCGGTTTAAACAATACAACTCTATACACGGACATAAAGTCAAGAGAACCCAGCACCTCGGTTTAAGCAATACAACTCTATACACGTACATAAAGTCAAGAGAACCCAGCACTTCGGTTTAAGCAATACAACTCTATACGCGGACATAAAGTCAAGAGAACCCAGCACTTCTGTTTAAGCAATTCAACTCTATACGCGGACATAAAGTCAAGAGAACCCAGCATCTCGGTTTAAACAATACAACTCTATACACGGATATAAAGTCAAGAGAACCCAGCACCTCGGTTTAAGCAATACAACTCTATACACGGACGTAAAGTCAAGAGAACCCAGCACTTCTGTTTAATGAACAAACCAAGAACGCTTAATTTAACTCGTAACTTACAAAATATTGTACAGTGTTTGGTATATTTATGATTATCTTGTACAATATAAACTGTAATTCGACAACCAGGATAACTTATATTATATTGTTCTTCATACTTGTATTATTTTCTCCTTTATCGCCAGATTTATTTCTCAGGCAACTTATTTGCCGATTTTGTTTTGTACAGCCTTGAGTATTGTTTTAAAAGTAGCCATTTTTATTACTTTGTTAGCAGAGATAAATTTTATGACAATTTCAGGATGTTTAAAACACTATAAAAGTTTATTTTTCACTACTATGACAATGTGCAAGGTTTGATTCTATAAACCTCTAATAACTAACCTTTTAATTTGTTAAAGCAGACTGCTATCTAGTTAAAACAATTAGCACGAGATGGCGCCACAAACACGCTGTGTAAAATAATCATCCGAGCCTCCGGTAAAGTAGATGGCTTCTATTGTAGTTGAGCAAGAGGAACGTTTCTATTCCTGGTTGGTTTTCAATGACACTAATTCAACTGTGTTGATATTATTATTTTATATAATTACTGTATTTCGGTAGATATATTTAAAGTCTAGGTATTAAGGATATTCACATACTGTGTAACATAATTATATTTTAATACTTATATTTTTGTCGGCTATTTATAATATAGTTTTCTTCATATCGCCTCCAAACTTTTATTTTCTATAAAGTGAGTTCCTCGTCATCAAATTCAAACTTGTATCTATTTGTCTGTCTGTCTATCTACCAAATTTTACTCTTTAATAACATAAGAGTGACTGATGAAGTTCTACAGAGAGACTTAAATAAAACGGTATGGAACGAGTTTCCGTCTTATTTCCAAACAGTAAAATGTGACCATTCGGTTTATTTAAGTAAATTAACACCAGTCGGAGACATTAATTACACACCAGTACGGAATTCAGAGTTCTGTCCGTGTTAAGCAATCTTTTGTTGAAATGTACCTGTATAAAAAGACCTTTAAACTTTGGTTGAGTCAAGGTGTTTATCATGGCAAGTTGAAAATCCGGCGTTTAATAACAGTCATTATAGTGTTGATACAGGGCGAGTTCCGAATGTTGATTACGTCGTGTTATTTCATTACATTTCAATATTGTGTTGGAGACATTAACCATAGATCGAGTTTCTGATATTGGTTACGTCGTTTTATTTCATTACATTTCAATATTGTGTTGGAGACATTAACCATGGATCAAGTTTCTGATATTGGTTACGTCGTTTTATTTCATTACATTTCAATATTGTGTTGGAGACATTAACCATAGATGGGGTTTCTGATATTGGTTACGTCGTTTTATTTCATTACATTTCAATATTGTGTTGGAGACATTAACCATAGATCGAGTTTCTGATATTGGTTACGTCGTGTTATTTCATTACATTTCAATATTGGTTACGTCGTGTTATTTCATTATATTTTAATATTTTATTCATATGTTAATATGCCTAATTTTAAAGGAAAGCTGTGGGAGGGGAATTAAAAATGGAATTTACTATCTGTAACCATATGCTTTTCTTGTCCTACGAGTTGAACGCCTACGTTCTTATTCAGAACCCACTCACAACAGAAACCATAATAGTAAAAGACTAAAGAATTAATCAATTTCCAGGCTTTCTTACAAGAATCACACCAAGGAACGTTTATCCAACATCGTACCGTTCCATTTTATGAATGCAAATGACAGGGGGACTTGTCTTCAGTGAAAAAAGTTGTCTCATAGAAGGTGGCCATCTTGTCAAATTGACGTAATGGAAAATGACGCCGTAGGATATCTTTGTGATACAAAATGAGGTCCTATTTGAAGCGAATGGATTCGACAGAGTCATTAAGCTTTCTTCATAAGCAAAGGATTGGGACGAATGAAAGGTATTTACGAAACGTCATAGAGTGAGAAGAAAAATTCAACAAATAAGAATGAGTTAATTCTAAAATATTAGCTTCCAGATAAATAGATAAATATGTCAACATGATGTCAACAATTTCTCAACAACCTTTCGTTGTTTAACCCGAAAATGTCAAATAAAGTATTTGATCTACTGAACTTCTGAATAGTTCAAACTTGGGTTAGCATTTTAAAAATAAACATATTAGTAACTAAGACTACTGACAAATTAAGATCCTAAAACAATCACTGTTTTATTTCTTTTGTTTATTAACCCTTGGCAAAGAATGTGTTAAATCAACCTGATCTAAACGGAGCACAGAAGAAGACGAAATGTGTTATCTTTCTAGTATGATACCATTTCTAAACACTGGATACTTAGTGCAACTTTTTCTTTGCTAAATAACACACTGTATTTTCAACAGCGAGGCTTAGAAGGTTGACTACGTCCTAGTCAACTATATATACATAGTTCATGACTCCCTTCAAAACTCACTTCTGTCATTTCACTATCATTTTTATTGATGACTCCTTATTCATCAGAGCACGGTCACGTTCCCTCTTCATTAGAAATAGGCCAGGCATGGCCAGGTGATTAGGGCGCTCGACTCGCAATCTGAGGGTCGTGGGTTCGAATCCCCGTCACAACAAACATGCTCGCCCTTTCAGCGGTGGGGGGCGTTATAATTTGACGGTCAATCCCACTATTCGTTGGTAAAAGAATAGCCCAAGAGTTGGCGGTGGATGGTGATGACTAGCTGGCTTCCCTCTAGTCTTACACTGCTAAATTAGGGACGGCTAGTGAAGATAGCCCTCGTGTAGCTTTGTGCGAAGTTCAGAATAAAACAAAACCATTAGAAATAAAAAAATATTTTCTCTTTAAACCAACTTGATGATGAAAAATATTATTATTGAAAATTTGACTGAATAGTTATTCTAACCTTATTATCTGATCTAATTCTATTCGTACTAAAACAAAATTTATATTTAGAGTTAGCATATCTTCCAGTTTAAATGTATAACATACAGACGGTATATACAAAATCGCTTAGCTCAAGCGTTTTATACTTTATCTCGATATTACTGGCTTTAATACATGCCACAACATGACATATAACAACGGTGTAGACCTAAGCCATGAACATGATTTGACATTTAAAGCAATGTTCGAATAAAATTCATTAAATCCCTAGCTACATCTGGATACTTCTGATTGTTTAGACTGCATGCCAATTAATATTGCTTTAATTTGATCATCTGAATCGTTCATTTAATAGATAAGATTTGTACCGACATCGAACTTTCTGGAACAAGAGTAAGCCTTAATTTGATCGTCTGAATCGTTCATTTAATAGATAACTTTTGTACCGACATCGATCTTTGTTAAATACTAGAGAAACAATTCTGTATTAATCTGGATGTTATAACAACCTCACTTGACAACGTCCAGAGAATTTCCATTGAAAGTCTTGTCAGCTTAATTGGTCACAGCAGTTCGCAAAATCACGTGACTAATTGCTTAAACAAAACTGAAACTTTCAAGTTCAGAAATTCTATATACTATACTCTTTCCGATGCATGCATGTAACGACGGTAATTTTGAACGGTAAGGCTACCCGACTTGTAACCGTGTACACCGCCGTCGGATGCTGCAAGAAGAGACTTCAACATAACTGGATCATTAATGTCAACCTCGGGGGTACTGTGGATAACATGACCTCGTTAGATCAGCTGTTGTCTTCCAGCGATCTACTTACTAGCACTGCGTACATGGTTTTAAATAATGTCTTTTTGAGTCTTCCCTACGTATACCGAAGTATGAAATTGACATTAGCTGTTTACAAAAGAAAGCTATACAAAGTACCAAAATCAACACTGAAGCAGTTCAAGTCTGTTTTAAAAGACGTTTAAAAACTACTAATATTGAAATTCACTACTGAAAACAATGTAAATATCTTTGTGTGGAATTTAAGATGAAAACACCTAAACATATCTGACTCAAGGTATAGTTTTTCTAACTTACGAAAGGATTATGGCTACAACAGTTGCATCGTACATCAACATTATCTCTTTACAGTCAGTGGTACGTAAAATACAATATATATATATATACTACTCTTAGCTGTGTGTACAGGATATGCCCAACACTAGTTTATGATAATAATAATATTGAGCTTGTCGCACACAGTAGGAGGTAAGTCAAAGAACATATATTTCTTACCTGGTGGATTCTGCATTAGTCAAGTTATAGGACTGATCTCGATAAACTTGGCTAATACAAATGTTCAGAAAATTATATTAAAACTATTTTGTAGCCTCACCAGTTCTCTACAGTTCATATAGTCATGTCAGGTCATACACTGTCTGACGACCATGCACTTTGACATCAGCCCTACATTATAATTTCCACTACAAAAGGCTTCGTCGTAAGGCTTTCATGGCTGAGTTACGACTTGTATTAGGTCTCTTTCAAATGGTCTTGGTGCTCTAAATTGATTCATATTCCTTTGTTTTCCAATGTTCTTAAATGCAAGGGACATCCCCGTTTTGGAAATTCTAAATCCCTTATTTCAACACTTATTTATGATAAACGTCTATGAATATTTGGTGGTAGAAAAGGCTATTACATACCTTTCACAAAAGTGATCAACTTTTCGTGTCATAACACTACCTACAAACTGACAAACAACGTCAAAATGCACTTCTAATATATACTATTGCACAATGACTTTATATCGGATGTGGTTGTAACGTTAGTTGCTGATTTACATATTCAAAGTTATTTTAATATAACGTAGTCAATCCTCCATATAGGAAAAGAACGTTGGAGAATCTTACACTTTCTTTCTCTGTCAATGGGCTGATCAAATAATGCACATGACAAGGAAGTTAGGATTGATAATATTCAGAATTAGTCAGATGTTTATACTGTGAGCTGATCAGGTTCACTTTTTGTTGTAAAGTCTTCTTTTGTTGCTACTACAGAAAAAATGATCACTCTTGTTGTTATTACAGAGAAGATGACCTTTCTTGTTGCTACTACAAAGGTGACCACTCTTGTTGCTATTACAGAGAATGTGACCTCTCTTGTTGCTACTACAAAGGTGACCACTCTTGTTCCTATTACAGAGATGACCATTCTTGTTGCTAGTACAGAGATGATCACTCTTGTTGCTATTACAGAGAAGGTGACCACTCTTGTCGCTATTACATAGAAGATGGCCACTGTTGTTGTTATTACAGAGAAGATGACCACTCTTGTTGTTATTACAGAGATGACCACTCTTGTCACTATTACATAGAAGATGACCACTCTTGTCGCTATTACATAGAAGATGGTCACTGTTGTTGTTATTACAGAAAAGCTGACCACCAGTTGATTTTCACGAGTGTTATTTTGTAACATTGAAGTAGCACCGTTTTCATACAAAGTATAATCTCTTTTCCTCTTCATCGAACGTAATTTATTTACGAACAAATTTTCAAAATCTCCTGTCATTTCAGTTTTACCTGAAAACACCACAGATTAGATTATTAAGTTAGAATTTTGATGCAATGATAGGAATTAGTTTTTGTAGATGTTAGTCAAACAAGCTTCTCTGTTTTATATTTGTACTTTATGTAAAAATCTTTTCTAAGATCTTGGTGGATTCATTTTAGTAAGAGGAAACTGTGGTAAGACCAAAATCTGAGAATATGACATGACTTAGGGGATTTATTTTCCTGGACAAAAGCTTTTCACCATAGATGCAAATCGTTACGTCCACTTTCTTATCCAGAATGATCACCAGAAAGTTGGTCCGCAGATCTCCCAGGCTATTGATATAGTTTGATCTTTCAGGACTACTTTCAACTTAGCGCAGCATGGCCAGGTGGTTAGGACGTTTGACTAGCAAACTGAGGATTGAGGGCTCGAATCCCACCAAACATGCTCGTCCTTTCAGCCGTGGAGGCGTGATAATGTGACGGTCAATCCCACTATTCGTTGGTAAAAGAGTAGCCCAAGAGTTGGTGATGACTAGCTGCCTTCTCTCTAGTCTTTCACTGCTAAATTATGGACGGCTAGTGTAGATAACCCTCGTATAGCTTTGCGCGAAATTCAAACCAAAACTTTCATCTTCAAGTCTCGGATGACCATCATATCCGGTCACCATGATAATGAACTATTTGTACACCCTGATACTGAATGGAATGGCTTCTACAGGACTCCAATGTTATAACCAACCAGCATAACCAAATCTAAATACCCCTGAAAGATGAAGTACTGCCCGAGGAGCTTCACTAATGATCAGTGCAATGATAGGCACCTCACCGGGAGAAAATTGATAGAACATGTTTCAGAGATATTATCAAAAATGAAACCCAGAACAACAGTGAAGATGTTACAGTACAGCCAGACTGGTTACTAACGGGTAGTCATGGATACCCAGAGCCCATGATCAGGAAGCAGTGCTATTGTAGCAATAAGATAGTACCCTTGATTAGAAAGACAAAGCTGCTATTTTAAATGTGGGAAGTTTGGACATTGGTCAAAAATCGTATATATGCTATCAAGCTAAAGACGTTCAACATGTTCTTTCAACTCCTAGGCAACAGTAAGAAGATTGACGTCAATCAATGGTTGCTATTGCTTCAGCTAGTTGTGATCACACTGGGTGTGCATAGTAACGTCTTATGATGACCAGATCAGTTCTTCCTAAAATGGACATAACTTGATACATGCTTTTGAAGATACTTGGATGCATGGTTGAGTTTTTGTTAGATACTGGTGCTGTTAGAACTTTGCTTGATCTTATCAAATACTATGAATGAAGCCAGTTCTTCAGCCTGTCAATATTGGCTTGATTTTAGCTTTATTCTTTATTGAATGTTGATTTCTTAGGACCTGCTACAGAATTTGCAAACCAATGTCGCTTATGGTACAGGTATACTGCATCTCTCAAGTAAAATATTTCAGTGTTGAACTTTCAAAACTCAGAAACAGTGGACTGCATGAACGTATATAGGGAAGGGAGTTGTAGTAACTTTGAATGAAGAAGTAGTTTTCTATGGTATTACATAGAATCAGTTTAATGTCTTGTTGAGATAATGGAACCAATGCATGAAATACACAGTTTACTGTTCAGAAGCCAAGCTACACTTGCTTGGACAGTCACTGCTTTGAGTGCTAACCTTGTGCCAAAGCTGGTTTGCAATTATGGACAAATGGCTATTCAGCTCCACCTGTTATGAGGCTAATGAGGAAGAAGTGATTCACCTCCACCACCTCCTAGAGTATCTGATGCCACAGGTTATGGACTGTGAACATTAACGAGAACTAAGTAGTTGGCCTTTGGAACAGTAATGTGACTGTTGACCAGATGACTACCTAGGCAGACCATTAGTCATTTATCATTGCAAATACACAAGATGCATATCTAATAAAACAACTGCTGCACAGGCATCCTTAGGGCACAAGGGAGGTTACCAATGCTAAAGTGAACATATGTGATGTTAAGGGACAGAATGACACTTAGAGAGTGCCTTTTTTCTCCCAGTATTGGTTGTGAGAAAGAAAAATAGGATGTCGAAGTTAATTATATGTGAGTGAACATGCTTACACACATTGATATAATCACTTTGTTGCAAATAGATCAACATCTGAATTTGCTGCTTAATAAGTTACTTGAATACCTTTAGCAAATTTAGAGCACTTGGATTAATCTAAATGAATCAAAGAATACAATTCTATAGCTAATTGTTCACAGAGTGTGATAAATGCTAGATATCCTAAAGACACACACACACATTTCACCATATTAGCTTCAATTGAATGGTTTGGCTGAAAAGATAATATTGACTACCAAGTATATGTTTACATCATTTGTGAAACCAATCAAACTGAGGACTTCTCTTACTTGGGAACAGAGTAATAGTCAATAGGTTGTTTGCTGATGTATGGAGGTAATGTACAAATCCTAATGGATGTGGTATATAGTCCGCAGTTTGCATAAATGTAAGGAATGGTTAAGAGCTGCATTGGTTGATGAACTGGCTAAATTTGTCATTTATCTAAACACGTGTTATAATAGAAAAATGAAGGAATGAAAGATTAAGTCTGAAGACTAGGTATGACTGTAGTACAGAATAAACTTGGTTATCTCGTATTTCAACAGCTTAATCCATCAAACTATGAGGTGCATGTGATGTATAAAAACATTTGAGCATGTTCAGTTGTTAAAAACTTAATATCTTGTGCAATGTCTGAATTATACATCAGAGGTTAGAGAGGTTGATAAAGTGGACAGTAACAGCACTGTGTGAAATGATTACTGGCCTGTATGATAACAAAATAGATACCACAAGTATCACTGTGACTGTTCATAATAAGTTAAAAAAGTAGGCCAATAGTAAAAGAGTTCAGCTGTTCAGGACATTGATCATGGTGTTGACATCTAAAGTAAAATTGGACTGAAACTAATCAGCAGTTAGGCCAGTTAAGGCTATGGTTAAAAGGACTTGGCAATCCTTACTTTCTGGACTATTGTTTGAGGTTTTGAGTGATTTTGCAGATCAGGTCATCTGAGAGTCACTTATTTATAACAGTTATAACACTTGTGTGGTTTGCAGCCTGAAAAGGTATGAAATTGACAACTGAAAGACTGTAGCAATCCTCATTTTCTTAGCTACCTTGTGTAGTGCTGTAGTTTTTCCTAAAATGCCTAAGATTCATTCGGTTCCAACAGTCAAGATGACAATTGACAAGCTTTAAGTTCCAAGCATTACAAATAAATTGAACCTATACTTTTGAGTTATTCAGTAGAATTTCGTGGTAAGACGTCTCTAGGGTATTTGGAGTTGGTCCCCTCAGTCACTATATCTAGGACAGCTGCAGTTTTTAGAAATAATTCTAGAACATTGACAGTTTGTATGACTGTGGGTGCTGAAAGGAATTTTCAATCCTTTTTTTTTAGGAACTCAAGCAATTTTATAGAAAACGTTTGCAGATATTTGCATGAGAGACTACCAGAGACTTCATGTGTGTATGTGTAAGCAATCTAATATTCAATTTACTCATAAGATCACAACTTTTAGGTTGGAAAGCTTATAACAGCTTTGGAGATGAATAGTAAGGGAATGGTGAACTGCACAAGAAATACCAAGACTGTAATAAGCTATTATGGAAAAGTCCTTGCTTTACTAGATTGTGGTACTATGATGGATGACATGGCTATGGGTTCTGGTCGGTGGTTGTAGCAGTGAATATATTTCACTGTTGTCACTCATGATTTTCCTACATCAGCTGATAACATGAGTTATAGTACAGGTGCATGAATTACAGTGATTTTTTTATTGAGTTTTATCTGTAATTGAATCGCTTTTGAATAGTACTAGAATTTGTGGTTTTTCGAACATAGGTGACAGCATTATAGCAAATGACATAGGTACAAGAATTGGTAGTTTGCACAGACAGTGAAACATTTTACCATTAATATCTTACATGTATCTTTTCAATCTGCCAAGTGCTACATATGTTTATTGAGGACGTGATTTTATATATGTGCATGGCAATATACATAGATTGTACGCATAATTTTTTGTTCATGTATGTTACATTACATAAATGAATATAAATATACAGGAAACGATTTTTAGGCGATAAAACACTTTGATTGGAGTATTAAGATGTACGTAATAAGTAAATACTGCAACAGTCAGCTTACACCATATTATGAGACAGACATGGTATGTTCAGTGTTCACTTATGGTGTTAAATAAAATGTTTGGTTGAGTTTTAAAAAGCCATATCCATAAATGTGCGGGTATTCACTGAAACAGATAAAATTACTATTCAATGTACAACACACAAAGGGAGAATCATGGCTTACTCAATGCTTTCATTGTTGGTGGTGAAGGAATATATTCAATTTGACATAACTGAAATACTAGTAGGTTTTGAGTGCAGTGAAATCACAATTTCTCATCTGTTTCAGAATGAAAGAAAATATGGTATACCCAGTGTTCTCCAGTAATTTTTACTTAAACGAATTTCACTTTCTGAGATTCAACTATTCTTGAGTTTTGCAGTAGTTACACAAACCCAAGGCTACTTGAATGTGTAAATAAATTAGGTATGATGCTACTTTGTTTTATTCATGTTATATATACTTGTAAGAGAGATCCCATGTTCTTGAAATTTTAGACTTGAAATATGTAAGGCCTCAGCGTTAGAAGAAGTGGATGGTGCATGTGAAGTTCCTGACCATTGTAAAGCAACAGATATAGGAAGTTTTTATTTATTTTAAATCATTTTTCCTTGTGGAACCAAACCACTGAGAAACACTTAATGGGAGGACCTATAAGCTTGATATGTCAACCAATCTACCAGTAGGAGCTACTCCAGCAAGAGGAACAGCCTAGTCTGGAAGCCCTATAAGTTTGGTATGTCAACCAATCTACCAGTATGACTTACTCCAGGACAAGGAACAGCCCAGTCTGGGAAACCCTATAAGCCTTTTATGTCAACCAATCTACTAGTAGGAGTTACTCCAGCACGAGGAACAATCCAGTATGGGAGGTCCTATAATTTTGATATGTCAACCAATCTACTAGTGAGACTTACTCCAGGACGAAGAACAGCCCAGTCTGGGGCATTACAGTTTTATTTTAGTGATTTTATGAATCTTGTCTTTATTGGTATATCCAGAGGTCATAGATCAGTTTATAACCTTTAGCATTATGTACATTCATGTAACAGTACTTATTATCTATTTTAGCTCGTACTCTGTTCCGATAAATATTTGTCTGTGACTCACTCACTAAACTTCTGACCTTTCAGAGACTGAATAAACCTGACGTTTTCAACCCTGATTGTTGCCGTGTATGACTGAGATCTTGAACTATATTATCTGATAGCTTGTTCCCATGATCGAAACATTGTCTCCTACCTGAGTGAACTTCAACCGTCATTGGCACCGTTCTCTGTTTAACTTTTGAAAACTCCATCTTCTTCAAGCAGGAATGGAAGACATTATTGATAATTGAAACCGACGGTACTTGGCGAGACTCCATAATTACAGAATTGAGAAAATAAAACAAGACAATTGTAATTCAAATTCGATGACGAGGAACCCACTTTGAGACTAATAATGGCTGGAGACGGCTTGAAAAACTTTAATATAACAGCAAATGTACAACGTTTCGACAAGGTTTTCGTACCTGATGATGAC
>NW_013671999.1:30648-35360 GCF_000517525.1 Limulus polyphemus | reverse complement strand
CAATAAATAACTAATTAAACGGTGTGCCGATAAAAATATATAAAAATGTCTACCGTTAATCGTAATTTTATCACTTTCGTTAAGCCTTAAAGAGATTTAATGCTACTGTGTCAATGTAAGGGGAACTGACGGATTGAAGAGCAGTTGTAATATTTTAGTTACTCTATTGTTTCGTATCTGCTTGTTTGATAATTTCCCGTAAAAATTCTCTCCGAGAAACTTCAGCGATACAAGTCCTTTCTTAATTAAAACTAGTTTATTCTTTCTCGATACAACTTTGCAATACAAAGATTTTCCACAGTCACTTTAAAGTTAACTACTTTTATAAACACACGCTATAATTCACAACGATTCACGCACTTTACTTACGGTGCCTACTGCTCGCTTGACTCAATTATCTATCTCTATATCTGTCTATCTGCAATTATTGTCTCCGCTTTATTTGCCGGGCTTATATACTAAAATAGAGGGCGCCTAGAAAAGACTAGAGTTGCCAGGGACAGTCACGATTCTTCTAGAAACCCCGACGCGCATGCTTCCAGCGTCGCGTGACTTCCGCTGTCGTAACACTATCATGTTATTCTTACAGTTTTATTCACTAGCATTTAATATTCCATTTGAGGCTGGAAACATTTTCCGTTTGTAATGACCCCTTTTAAAGTCAGTTTTTAGATTCTATACTATTAAAGTAATACTGATTAGGATGCAGTTGTTGTGCTAATATAGGAAACGTATAAACTACCATTTATGAGAAACGTTTCTCAGTATATCCACAAACATTTTACAGTTTGTGATAGATTTACAATTCTGTTGTCATAACTATCTATTTGTATACCCAGGAAGTTATTTAAATAGTCAACCCTCTTGGTCGAACAGTAACCAAATAATGTTTCGAGCCACTATGTGCTTCTTTATCGTGTCAAATCTGATAAAGATATATGAAAGTAGATAGATCATCATATAATACCATTTTGCCAATCAGATTGTTCATTGCAACAAAAATGTTAAATACGTGTATTATTTTTCATGTCTTCTTAATACAAGATTCATTAACACAACTCATATATTTTTAGTCTTTTATGGAGATACATTCCGTTTTTTCTTAAAAAATAAGCGTTATTGCAAAATACTACTCAAATTTTAATTTTATTGAGAGATATTTTCTTAAATAAAAGGTGATATATTTTCATTGGATGAACGCCCAAATATTCTTTGTTAAAATTTTAGATTAAGGAGTTTATCAGAATTCTCAAACTGGAAATTAGCATTGTGGCCCTTACTCAAGTTACTGTAGTATCTTTAAATGAAACAATACTAGTGGTATGTTATGCTTTCATAAATATTTTGCTAGTAAAATTACAAATAAAAATTTAATTATCGCATTTAAAAATAAGTTAAAATTTTCACATTAATTTAATTTTGATTGATAATCTAGCTTAGGCCTTCTCGATAGGCTTACATCAATATTAGCCTACCTATTACTGACTTACCTATAAGTATAACAAATTGTATAAGCATAATCTGTGGTTAGCCTAGGCTTAGGAATATATATAAGTGTTGCATTTGCTGTGATTTTCAAAATATATCTTGAAAATACTAGGCTTAACGTTATAACCTTAGTAGGTAAAGTTAGTGTCAGATAGGAGTAATGTTTCTTACTAATAGTTTAATCCAACTCCATAACAAATGTAATAGACCAACTGCCTAAAAGTAAAATCTTATTTTCGCAATGCTAGGCATGAGACCTTCTTACATCGTCTTTTGGTGTGAAGTGGGTTTAGCCTAACTGTTGATGTTACTGTTAAGGTTAGTTACTAATTCAAGTACCTGTATTTTATAATTTGTTATTAGCAAAGTATGCTTTAGTTAATATTTTGTAAGAAAATTAAGTAACATAGAACTGAGTTACTGCAATTTCAAAATATTTTAGTGTCATAAAAGGCCATATTTAAATAATAGTTATAATTAACTTAAGATTTCCTTATGAAATTAAATTAACGTTAGTCTAACCAGGGAATTTTGTTATGTTGAAACATTGGTTGATGTCAGATCGCGCACGGCAAATTGCCATCTGTTTATTTATTTTACAATATTTATTTCTCAATCGCCAATATATATAGATAATTACAGCCAAAAAGTAGAAAACTTAATACATGAAAGCTAAGTCACCGTATAGCCTAAGTACTCATCAAAACCTCTGCATTGTACCTACACACGGGCTTCCATATGTCGTACGCGATCTAACAGCGACCTTGGCATATGGCATATCGGATTAGGCCTAATTGTTAATACTACTGCTATAGATATACATGATAGTTACTACTGTACTAAAGTACCTGAGTATCTTATTATTGGTAGGGAGGCCAGACATTCCAGTTTTTGCAATATTCTCCCGGTGTCCAGATAGATCTTTTGGGAACGCCTAAATGCCCCGGTTTTCGTTTTAACCAACAATTCTTACAATCTACAGATTCGAATTTTCTTTAACACAGAAAACACAGTAGAGAAATTATCACGTTGAATGTTAGGCATGCTGCAGCAGACGACATGATGTAAGAACTGCTTGCTTCACTGAGCGAGTGATATTTTACCCGCCAAAACAAAAACAGACAGTTGAATGCGAATGGCAGCTATTCTTCACAGGCGATGTATAATTTTAAAATCTTGAAGCATTTATTTCAAACAACAAAGGTGAAAACAAATGACAGTTTTTCTCTGAATTCTATGACAAATTTCTGCCTAATAAGAAGTTGCTCGAAAAATTCATTCGCCGTAAACATTTATAGCAGTAATAATGTAAGTAAAAATATCCTTTTCACCTTATGATATTCATTAATTAGAAACAAAAACAACCTTTACTCTCCTTATATATAATTTGAAAATTTAGTCACCCTAATTATTGATAAGTTATTCTTAATAAATATATTATAAACAAAGTTAAAGAATCACTATGTTATTGTAAATGTGGAATATTTTTAATATTAAAATGCATCTAAATGATAGTTGTAATTTAACCGAAAACTTGGCTTTCCGGTAGGCCTAAATAACAATAAAAATAAGCCACCTGGATGCTAACACTGGCATTAAATTTAAAAATTATATTCCAAAATACTCTAAATAATGGTATTTGATATGATAAAAACAAACTTTTAAAATTACTTAAGAACCTTTTCTGTTTGGAATTTCGCGTAAAGCTACTAGAGTGTTATCTCACTAACCGTCCCTAATTTAGCATTGAAAAGCTAGAGGGAAGGCAACTAGTCATCGCCACCCAGCGCCAGCTCTTGGGCTACTCTTATCAACTAATAGTGGGATTGACCGTTACATTATAACGCCCCCACAGCTGAAAGGGCGACCATGTTCGGAGACGGGGATTCGAACCTGCGACCAGCAGATTCCGAGTTGAGCGCCCTAACCACCAGGCCATGCCAGACCAATCGCACATACATGCTTGTACACATGTTCCTTTCCAATGACTCAGCAGCATGGCTGCAGGCATACCGCTCCAAAAATCGGGTTTCGATACTCGTACTGGGCAGGGAACAAAGAGTCCATTTGGTAACATTGTGTTTAAAAACAACAAAATAATGTTTACATATATTACTGATTAAAATTTTTATTAGAACATTTTGCTTATAAGAAAACGGTCCCTTGTTTGTTTGTTTTGTTGTTTTCCTGCACTAATTGCTAAGTCTTAACTTTTCTAGATAATTTTCCTTCTCTTTAAACGAAACAATAAATCTGAAAGCTGCCTAAGTATAGAGCTTACTATTCACTCTGCCACACTGGTTCAGGCCGACAACTAAAAACAACTTGTTTCTATGGCATTTAAGTGATGTAAAGTCAACAGTTTATAATAGGCATTGAAGCACTTTTATATTACTTCCGTCATATAAATACTGGTTGGAGAAGCACATTAGTGTTCTGGTTGCAGTAGGTGTCGCTAGGGGCGTGAGTTAGGAGGATGCAAACGGACCCCCCTTTCTGACCACAAATAAACAATATTTCCACGAAGCGTCATGTCGACTTATCACAATCATAACGTACTTAAACATTCTTATCGGTCTACGTAATGTGTGTGGGTAAGTATTATATCTACACCATAATGACCAGACTATAGTGTGAAATCACGTTCTGGCCAGGATAAGTCTTTCATGATTATATTTTCGCTAGTGCAAGTAAGTACACTCCAGAAGGGTTCGGCTACATATCACTCCTACATACTCCTATACGGTACAATTTTGTTTGTTTGTTTTTTGCACAAAACTATTCGAGGTCTATCTGCGCTAGCCGTCCCTAATTTAGAAGTGACAAACTAGAGTGAATGCAGCTAGTTATCACCACCCACCACCAAATTTTGGACTGCTCTTTTACCAACGAATAGTGGAATTGACCGTCACATTGCAACGCCCCCACGGCTGAAAGAGCGAGCATGTTCAGTGACGGGATTCGTACTTGCGACATGAAGATTGCGATTTGCGCACCCTAACTACCAGGCCTATACAATACGATAAGGTTATTAAAAATACCATATGAACAGAAAGAAATACTCTAAGAAATGTTGACAACATCCATGGGTACCGCTAACAAGTAATTAGTTATTTAGTGTACAGTACAAGCAGTGGTGGGATTCAAATATTTTAACAACAGGTTCTCTCACTAGCAGCACGTAAAAAGTATTAGATATTAAAAAAAAAGGAGGGGCCAGAAAA
>NW_013671999.1:20919-29648 GCF_000517525.1 Limulus polyphemus | reverse complement strand
TGGAGGTCATAAATTTTAAGAACAGGTTCGCACGAACCGGCTGAATCCCACCACTAAGTACAAGTCATGCGTGTAAGCCACACAAGTAAGACGTTTACTTCTATTTACATTACTCAATTTTTCAAATTTCAAGTTTTAGTAGAAAATTGTTTCAGAGCATTTAGGTTTTAGTCAAACACTTTATAATGTTAACTCAATCTGTATTTTATGGTAAAGTTATAAGCTTTATACCTTTTTTGTATTGAAAATGGAAAAAAAAATGCAAAGAAGTAAAAAAATTCGCGATTTCACGAATTCCGCAAAAATCTCAAAATTGTGCAGGTTATTATTAACTTACGAAATAAGAATTCTTAGCTTAGGCCTAGGCTAGATATGGGAATGTCGCGTTTATCGCTCTATTTCCAAATCCCATCAAAATTAAATTTAGAAACCTTTTGTAAAGCCTAACATTTTACTCAAGGAGTTTAAGCAAATATAGAAAACGTTTAACAGGAGATACAGATTTGTATAGTAATCTTTAGATAAAATATTTTTATTCTCAAAGTTTCTCAGAATTAGCTATACCAAGGGATTAGTTTCAGCACGCTGTTAGTCTACAGTGTATAGGATATAGGCCCATTCGTTTGTAACGTCTTATGTGCCTATTCGTTTTCATCACTGAATTACCCTTACAGATAAGTTTAAATGTCTTTACATTAGTGAGAATTGATATTGGTGTAATTATCAATAACTTTTAAAGCTATATTAACTGGAATTTTGTGTACATAATTTGCTACAAAACAGATGTGTCTTCTAGATTGAAACTCTGGACAAAACTTGTGTACATGGAATTTTCCTTTAGCCTAATATTTGCAGCAAAGCGATTCATCGGGGAATTATTCGAGCATTTGTATAAAAAACGTGTTGGTCAATTAAAGTGCGATACAATAATATCTTGGTAAGCTAATACAACTAAATTGGAAAAATAAAATTGTTTAATAATTTATCATATTTATATTGATAACTAGAAATGTTTAATTTACCCCAATTTTCATTACGACCATTAAAAAGTAATGGATTTTTTTCTTATTTTTAGGAGGGGGTGGGGGCGAAGTAACAAGGAAGAAAGTGGTGGGGAAGAAAGCACTTTTGTATAAATAAAACACACATCCATAAATCAAAGATAAATATGGACTAGTATATGCACGTAATTGATGTACTGTTGTTATTAAACGAGTGATCCAATGAAAACGACAACAATAATAAACAAGGCTTAACTGACGCTCTAGGTACAAATTAAGGTTGCGTTCCCACTCACACTAGAGGTCCTGAGTGTTTGGCGCTCTAGGCAGCCGCCCATGTTGCCTACCCTTAACGCCGGGCCTGAGAATAAACCATTTAGTTACACTTACTCTTGACTAAAACTATTACTTTTTGTGTTTATTTTATCCTGGTGTTTTTTGGGTTTTTTTCCGAGGGCAACTTAAGCTTAACTTTAGAGTAAAAACGATTTGTTTTTAATTTTTCAATTTAGTTAAAATGTGAAGATATCAAAATTATTTTTTTTACAAAATAGAACTCGTTTATAAAGTTATGGAATACATGTACTTTTTAAGATTAGTTTAATTTGTGGTAAATTTAATATAATCATCTCAATACCAATAGAGGATTTGCCAGACAAAGGTAAATGTCAATAATAATATCTAAAAATATTAAGTAAATGTTTACAAACGTGGTATTTACTAAATCTTAAATACGAACCAGTAATCGAGTTTATATCTTGCCTATATTAAAGAGTAGACAGTATTAATTTATACGTTTTAATACTTTTATTTTAGAAACATCAGAAAAACGTTAAAATATTGTTGCAAATATCAGCTCATCAGTTAGCTTTCAAGAAGCTTTATTAAATACTTTTCAAGAGAGGAACACGGATTCGAGATAGGTTTTTGTCAACTGTAGTGGGTAAGTAATAAATCACGAATATTTTGTTAAAACATTTAGCAATATTTTTTCTTTATGAGCATGTTTATTTACAAAGTATCACTGCTGCAAACAACCTAATAATATGACACTACTACTACTTTGCACTTGACTTTGTAGGAGTAAGTTGTTTTCTTACACAACGGACCACCTGCACTCTGTCCATCGCATGGAATCGAACCCCGTATTTTACCGTTGTAAGTTCGTAAACTTACTGTTGACCTACCGTGGGGGAGGGGGAGGGCTGGAACGTAGGAAAAATATTATATGTTTTAGAATTTTAAAAACATGTCTAAAGCAAACTAAATATAATTGAAATTGATTAACTATTTAAAAGATAGCAGTCACAATATAAGGTAGAATATGCAATTAAAAGGGAGGGATTTTAGAAAGCCATTTTTTACAAAAACCTTGATTGGATATTATTGTTAATTAAGAGGAACGTGAAAAAGAAAAACAATAACACATCTTCAGTCATACGTGATTTGATCACTTTTTGTTAGTACTTAAAAATGGTTTTATACTCCACATCGAATCATTCAACACGCCAAAAAACACTTCTTCCGAAGATTCGTCCCCCCAGAGGCACAGCGGTATGTCTGCGGTTTCGATTCTCGTAGTGGGCAGAGCACAGATAGTCCATTGTGTACCTTTGTGCTTAACTTCAAAAAACAAACAAACAATCTTCTGAATATTCGAACAAAAGAGCGTATTTCTAACAATACAGAAATATTCTCTATTGCTCAGTGTTAAAAGTCATGTTTTAGTATAGTTTTGTTATATAGTTTTCATAAACACTGTCGCCAGTGTATGCCTAGCGTTGATTTATAGTTGTAACATTGGCTAAAGGTTAAGCTGGTAGCCAGTAATTAAAACTGTGTTCCTTTATGTGTATTCACAATACCTTTCTATAGCGCTTTTAAATTCCACGCGCAAGTTAAGGAAATGGGTTTCTGTACTACTCCGTCGTATACATAGAAGGACATTGAACAGGAATGTCACAGTCTTTAAAGAATCGAATCCATTTCTTTCTTCACGGTTTTGTTGGTTTTTTTTTACACGTAAAATTGTAATGCATTAGTATAATGATAGGAACGTATTGATCGTATTAAAGCTATATTTCTGAAAAGGTAAATTCACGTTTCTTCATTTCTATAGATATTAAACTCTTAACAAATATAATATATTAAAATACTCCTGTTCGGCCAACAGAAAAAACCTCCCGCTCAAAACACTGACTACCTCGCTTTTGTAAGAAAGTATTACAATTAATTTCGGTCCAAAAGAAGACTGCAGAACAAAAAAAAGTTTAAGTAATTATAGAATGACATAAAGAAAACAGGTTCAAACATATACTCAAATAATGATAGAGTGAATGAAAATCTTAAATAAAGAATTACAGAAACTAAAAGTGATGGAATAACAAACAACTAGTTTGAATATAAGTTAAAGTTAGAATGAGAGAAAGAAGGAGTGGATGAATTAAGTGAAAAGTGCACCTTCACGTCTGTTTGGTGTGATAACAGAACATATTCGGCATCAAAATGGAAAATGTATATGATCACTGTTAATCAAAGGTACATACGATAATGTGTTTCATTTTCTCCCCCACCTTCGTTATTTATCCTCTGCAGAATATCATTTCAGAAACAAACCGCTGCACGTGTTAATAGAGCGAGCATCACAAGCTGCACGAGGGAGAAGCAGTCGTCTACTAGGGTCAGTATTAATACAGAGGGTAAAAATGTATATCCTTCTAGCAGGGGGCGTGGTTCTGGGAGAGCGGACACGGGTGAGTTGGTCTGTTGCACGCGCAGTGGATGCATGGGACCGTGAGATACAGTGGTACGAGAGTGTTGTGAAAATGAAAGAAAAAAAAAAACAACAATCTAATATCAATATACTGTGGTGATATAAATATATTGTGGTCGGCATTTCTATTAGACAGGATGATGATCGCTTGAACCCACGCCTAAAACTGTAATTAGCATGTTCCACCTATAATAACTTAATGTTCTCATAAACCATCTGTCCATCTTTCAACACATGCACGTGGAAGTAACACGCTGTTTACAGAATGCCTATTTCTCCATTTACAGAGCATACAAATCAGTTTACTGATATTCTATCCTATGTTTGATCCAAATCATTGTTTACCGATGTTCTATCCTTTGTTTGGTCCAGATCAATGTTTACTGAGTGTCTATCTCATGTTTAATCCAAATCATTGTTTACTGAGTGTCTGTCCTATGTTTGGTCCAGATCCATAGGATAGAATATCGATAAACAATGATTTGGATCAAACATAGGATAGAACATCGGTAAACAATTTTGATCCCAATCATTGTTTACCGATATTCTATCCAATGTTTGATCCAAATGATTGTTGATCGATGTTCTATCCTATGTTTGGTCCAGATCAATGTTTACTGAGTATCTATCCTATGTTTGATCCAAATCATTGTTTACTGAGTGTCTATCTCATGTTTAATCCAAATCATTGATTACTGAGTGTCTATCCTATGTTTAATCCAAATCATTGTTTACTGTGTGTCTATCCCATGTTTAATCCAAATCAATGTTTACAGAGTATCTATCCTATGTTTGATCCAAATCATTGTTTACTGAGTGTCTATCCCATGTTTAATCCAAATCATTGTTTACTGAGTGTCTATCTCATGTTTAATCCAAATCATTGTTTACTGAGTGTCTATCCTATGTTTAATCTAAATCATTGTTTACTGAGTGTCTATCCCATGTTTAATCCAAATCATTGTTTACTGAGTATCTATCCTATGTTTGATCCAAATCATTGTTTACTGAGTATCTATCCTATGTTTGATCCAAATCATTGTTTACCGAGTACAAATCATGTATTTTGGGAGCATCACATCTGTCTTTTTTCATTTTTTCCCACAAAGATGTATAAAAATCCAAAAGAACAAATATCCTAACTGTTGAATTATTTGATTTACTACTCTTCTTCTTTGGCCGGTAGTAAATTGGATGTCTTAAGTGTGGATAAGGCTTCAGGTTTAGATTTAAAGCAGGAGCAGTATTCATGATAAAATATGAAACTTCGTCATATATTTCTTGCTGTATAGAACACAAGCTTGCGGTACGTCTTCTTATATACTGACACTGTCTATTAGTTCATGTCTTCTGGCTTGACTAAATCGTATATCAGTAATATATCTCAAAAACCTCTTGTCACAGACGGACATACCTCACTCACAAGTTAACGATGCACGTGATTGAATTTTTTGTCACAGACGGACACACCTCAATCACAAGTTAACGATGTACGTGATTGAAACTTTTGTCACTGATCGACATACCTCAATCACAAGTTAACAATGAACGTGATTGAAACTTTTGTTACAGACGGACATACCTCAATCACAAGTTAACGATGAAAGTGATTGAAACATTTGTCACAGACGGACATACCTCACTCACAAGTTAACGATGCACGTGATTGAATCTTTTGTCACAGACGGACATACCTCAATCACAAGTTACCGATGTACGTGATTGAAACTTTTGTCACTGACGGACATACCTCACTCACAAGTTAACGATGAACGTGATTGAAACTTTTGTCACTGACGGACACACCTCAATCACAAGTTACCGATGTACGTGATTGAAACTTTTGTCACTGACGGACATACCTCACTCACAAGTTAACGATGTACGTGATTGAATCTTTTGTCACAGACGGACATACCTCACTCACAAGTTAACAATGAACGTGATTGAAACTTTTGTCACTGACGGACATACCTCAATCACAAGTTAACAATGAACGTGATTGAAACTTTTGTCACAGACGGACATACCTCACTCACAAGTTAACAATGAACGTGATTGAAACTTTTGTCACTGACGGACATACCTCAATCACAAGTTAACGATGTACGTGATTGAAACTTTTGTCACTGACGGACACACCTCAATCACAAGTTACCGATGTACGTGATTGAAACTTTTGTCACTGACGGACATACCTCAATCACAAGTTAACAATGAACGTGATTGAAACTTTTGTCACTGACGGACATACCTCACTCACAAGTTAACAATGAACGTGATTGAAACTTTTGTCACAGACGGACATACCTCACTCACAAGTTAACGATGTACGTGATTGAATCTTTTGCCACAGACGGACATACCTCAATCACAAGTTAACAATGAACGTGATTGAAACTTTTGTCACAGACGGACATACCTCAATCACAAGTTAACAATGAACGTGATTGAAACTTTTGTCACAGACGGACATACCTCAATCACAAGTTAACGATGAAAGTGATTGAATCTTTTGTCACAGACGGACATACTTCAATCACAAGTTAACGACGAACGTGATTGAAAACGTATTAAAAGTGACAACTATATCCTGTGTTCTGTATGAATCGACAGACAAACACAGATAAATAAAAAAAATATCTAATATTCCAATGTTTATATATTTACATACTTGTATATATAAACATTCCTAGTATTTATTGTCAGTGAAGCAGGTGACGCCAGCACATGCTTTTAACAAATAATTTGAATCGTCCGGACTTCACATAACTGATTCTGTTTGGCTGTCGACGTTTACGGGAACAAAAAGAAAAGGCATGCATACAATTAGGTAAAACAAGAACAAAGAAATCAATGCCTCCTTTTTATATTCCCTTCTTTACTAAATGTTTGAGTATGTTGAAGCAGCTCTTGACGCTGAGATGAAGTGAGTTTGATGTGCTGTTGCTTAGTAATCAAGGTGGTAGAGTTTACTAATACAACGAAGTGGTTCAATTCTAATGATGAAATTATATTGGTCTCTGGTTAGATCTAAACCTCGTTCTAAGGCTAATGAAAGTGACATTCGCCCTACGTTAATTACAGTCGTTTTCTGAACGTTCTCCATTAACCTTAAGCACTCTGTTGTCCTTTGGTTATATGTAGGATTCCATATAGTCTCACGTCGCCAGCTACTATTAAGGTAATTTATGTCACGTGGATAATTCTTCACGCGGTGATGCCTCACGTGCTAGCCAGTCGGCCTCACCGCGCGCGCTTCTGACGGACCCCTTTTGTCATTGAGGGCGACGGAATCAATAAAAACTCTGCAGGGAGAGCGACCGAGGCAAGCCTCCGTGTCGCAGCCGAAGACAAGCCTAATGTAAATTTACTGTACCCATTAAGACTGGTCACAGTAGCTGTGTTGCAGGACGGGCGACTGTGACAGGTGCCTTCTTGCGCTGTTATGGATAGCGGCGATTTATCATCGAACACAGGATCAGATTGTTGGTCGGCGGACATCAACTAATCCCTAGTAGGTCGGCCGTTAATGGAACTATGAAATAAAGTGTTTCTATCAGCTCAATAAAAACACAACCTTACTTTACTTACATCACAAAGTGCGCTCCGGGTGACACTGTCATTAGTATCTGTACACGACAGATAAGTTGAGAACGTCATTTGACTCCATACCATTTGAGTCTCCTATATATTCCTTAGACCACGGAACAATACTTTGATCCATTAGTTCCCTCGGTAACAATTATAGTTTTAAAAAACACCAATCTAGAACTGGGACAATAATAGTCTAGATTAATGAATGCTGTTGACATTGATGAAGTAAAGACCAGTATACAGCAATATTATTGCTAATGTTCAGTACAATAAGCCTTGTAATTAAACGTCTGTGCATTAACTTCTCGACCTCACTATAATCATCTAAAGCCTAATAAACTAACAGTTAACTGTAAATAATTCATGAATATTCAGTTTGTGCAGAAGAAACTGAACCCGACAGGAAATTGAACACAAATCCTGCTAGCGTTTTAGTTTAGCGCCAGCTGATGCAAAGTTATTAGTTTTTATCCAAGTTAAGTAAATATAGATTGAGTTTACGAGTGTGTAGTCCCCAGATAGGACACCGGTAAGTATACTGATTTACAATCTCAAATCCGGGGTTCGGTTCTCCGCGGTAGACAGAGCAGGTAGCCCATTGTGGCTTTGCTATAAAACAATTTTTAATGTGAAATATTGATCTTAATTACCTAAATCTAGTGTATTAAACTCATAATTCATCACTTTTTTTGTAAAAATTTCAAAACAATTAACAGTTGACTGCTAAACTTACATCTCTGTCCTTAGTGCAAGGTGATGTGTGTGTATATGTATCTATCGCGAAAAACAACGGTTTATATGCCAATGCATCCTGTGTACAGTATTGAACTTACATGCACATAGGTTTTGAGTTGACCAGGTTTATAAAGGTGTGTTATTTTAAGAGCCTGGTGGCTAGAGCGATAAACTCGCAATCTAAAGGTCGCGGGTTCGAATACCCGTTGCCAACATGCTCACCCTTTCAGCCGACGGTCAACCTAACTTTTCGTTGGCAAAAAGAGTAGTATTGGCGATGGTTGATATTGAAATGGCTATCTTTAAATGAGTAGATTTAATATCGAGAAACCGATATTATGCAAATATAAATGAATACATCTAATAGAGATAAACTGATGCTATTTGGCGTTAGATGAAAACATCTAATAGAGATCAACTGACGTTATTTGGCGTTAGATTAATACATCTACTAGAGATCAACTGATGTTATTTGGCGTTAGATGAAAACATCTAATAGAGATCAACTGATGTTATTTGGCGTTAGATGAATACATCTAATAGAGATCAACTGATGTTATTTGGCGTTAGATGAATACATCTAATAGAGATCAACTGATGTTATTTGGCGTTAGATGAATACA
>NW_013671999.1:17885-20083 GCF_000517525.1 Limulus polyphemus | reverse complement strand
CAAAGTTTGTACATGATGAGCATAATCATTTCATACTAGACATTTCACTTAATACTAAACACTATCATTATATGTAGCAACTAGATTTTGTGGTTATTTCTAGGATGAGATTATGTGAATACTTTTATCACAACCTACGTTTTAGTAGGGTTATGGATATTCACATGATTTGGATAAATAAGATTTAGTTGTAAGTGTTTTATATGGCTAGGCCCAGAATAATAAATTACCTTCCCATTAATTTTGCTCTTTCATTCGTTCCGCTGTAATAACGAACAGTGATTGTCAAGTCAGGTATTCCAAACCACAACATAGGTTGCAATTGGGTTAACTAGCTGAAAAATTCCTCGTTAGCTATGAGAAGAGCAAGGAGAATGTGGGGAAGGAAGGGTGAACAAACTTGACATCAGGGGGGTGAAAACCACACACCATATGTTAATGCTACACAACGTCTAGGGTCCAGATTATGTCCCGCTCCATTAGTCCTAACCGTCTTCGTGTTAGTCCTTGGCGAGGGTAAAACAACCTTGTCGTCCATCTTTTCCATATAGTTCTTATTACACGTGTACTTGTTCGTATCAGTTAGGCTAACTCTAATCAATCCTAACGGTACGCTGGCTCTTGTGCCTCGCCCCATTGACTCTCGATGTCTGTAATACCATCCTAAAGAGCTCTGCAAACATGCTTGCTAGAATCGTTTTCAATTAGCGTGAACAGGCCTAATGTTTCGTAAACGATGCTACTGCCAGTTAGGCATAGGGGTCGTTTAAAAAATTCTAAGATTGATTAAAATGTCTGCTGGAACTGAGAATTGTCATATACAAATCCTGTAATATTTGAAGAAAACGTTATCGCTCCACCTCTGTCAGATGAGTTACATGATGTTCATTGGTTTGACATGCTGGCTGTGTCTGTCGGAGCAGATGGTCCCCGTCCCTGTATGACAGCCGCCAGCTGGTATGTTTTCACGGCAAAGCTGTTATCTCGGTGATTACATCACTTGGCCTGAATCAAGTGATTTGTCAAACACATGGACGGCGTGAAGCAAGGCCAATAACAAGACTGAAGACTTGACTCCTCAAAAAACTTGCAGTTATTGTAATGATGGGGTGGGCTTATGGCTTTATTATTGCGGAACGCTGAAAACTAATTACACGTCAGGTGTGACAGTAGAAAACAGCAGTAATAAAGACCGTCCAACAACGACGACAACGTGAAAAATATAACTTCTTTCTTATTGACCTTTCAAGAACATGGCCCTTTAATTAGTACACAGAATTTATGATAAGTAATTAAAAAGATTTATAAAGAATATTTATGAAAATAGAAGTGTGCATTTGGGTAATTTACCATAATTTTCTCAGCTACACAATCGTCAAATGAAACCGTATTTACATACTTGCTACCACCTCCAAAACAAAAAGGTAGTCTGTCCCCTCCTAGTTAACTATGGTTACCCCTTTTAAACAACCTCAATCACTTCAATATAATTTATTACCTAACGTAGTGGTAGATACTGCTTTCTAACAAACACGTTCAGTTGGCCATCAATAACTATTGGAGCTACTGTCCTATAACAAGAAACATCAGAATTACCTAATGTAGTGGTTACTGTCCAATAGCAACAACCACTTAGAATCACCTAATGTAGTGATTACTGTCCTATAGCAACAACCACTTAGAATCACGTAATGTAGTGGTTACTGTCCTATAACAACAACCATCAGAATTACCTAATGTAGTGGTTACTGTCCTATAACAACAACCACTTAGAATCACGTAATGTAGTGGTTACTGTCCTATAGCAACAATCATCAGAATCACCTAATGTAGTGGTTACTGTCCTATAACAACAACCATCAGAATCACCTAATGTAGTGGTTACTGTCCTATAGCAACAATCATCAGAATCACCTAATGTAGTGGTTACTGTCCTATAACAACAACCATCAGAATCACCTAATGTAGTGGTTACTGTCCTATAGCAACAATCATCAGAATCACCTAATGTAGTGGGTACTGTCCTATAACAACAACCATCAGAATCACCTAATGTAGTGGTTACTGTCCTATAGCAACAATCATCAGAATCACCTAATGTAGTGGTTACTGTCCTATAACAACAACCATCAGAATCACCTAATGTAGTGGTTACTGTCCTATAGCAACAATCATCAGAATCACCTAATGTAGTGGGT
>NW_013671999.1:8750-17196 GCF_000517525.1 Limulus polyphemus | reverse complement strand
GTGTAGTAGTTACTATCTTATAAGAACCACTCTCAGTTCTCCCATTAATAAATACACTGGTGTAGTAGTTACTATCTTATAAGAACCACTCTCAGTTCTCCCATTAATAAATACACTGGTGTAGTAGTTACTATCTTATAACAACCACTCTCAGTTCTCCCATTAATAAATACACTTGTGTAGTAGTTATCATCCCATTGATAATCTGTTTATTGTCTTCTAACAATCAAGGTAGTGACTTTTGTCAGTCATCCAACTTTATGTAGCTGTTACTGTCTTTTGAAATTCACTCTGGTACAAACATATTGTGGTAGCTACTGTCCTATAACATTCGCCCTTAGTTTCCATTGATAACCATCTCTATACAGCAGTGCCGGATTAAGGTTCGGGAGGCCCTACGCAAACTGGTTGTGGAAGGCCCACATATCTGTGCAAATTTTATTGAAACGAATGGAAGTTTAACGAAAATGTTTAACAAATTTAGAAAATTTATTTCGGTATTATGTATGTAATATGGTAATGGTTTAACTTTTTTTTTCACATAAGAAGAATATTTTAAATAAAACTGGTAACGTGGTCACAAATCTTAATCCACAAATACGCTGATTTTCATAATTAATGACAATTTTCCGCCATAAACTAATGCAGAATGTTTCATATGGTACATTTCATACGGTATTGCTTTCTAATTCGACCAGAGATGTCACTGAATAGTGAATTTTCTTTCATATCCATTCTAGGAGTCTGTCTTTCTATCTAAGTCAGTGACGGATACTAATTGGCTGTAATAGACATCGAAAAGACGAAATATAAAATAAAGAAAAATTATATATGTGAATGGTGATGTTTTAACAGAGAGTGTTTTAATTATAATATATGAATGTCTAGCGTTTTCTGAAAAATCATAATAAAAAATGTAACCCATAATTAGGGACGGCCCCTAAATAGCGTAGTTGCGTATGCCTTAACCTGGCACTGCTGTACAGTTTCTCCAGTCTATTTTTAATAACCTGGTTTAATTCTCATTGTTGATAACGTCTATATAAAGTTATTCAGAAATCTATTTACAGGTAAATAATTCAGAAATGTAGAGGCATAGAAAAATAAATGTTAGTGTTATGAAATTAATCATTGTAGACCTACCATATGATAATGTCATTGAGGACATCTACAAAGTCATGTAACTGATATTAATATGCATCATTCACTAAAAATATCAATGACATAGGTGTAGTCAATAACAAATAAACATTTAAAGCCAAAAAGTACCAAAATAGCTCCTCAAAAACAACATAATTTCACCACGTGCCAGGCATTTGGAGTTGTGCCACAGAAGGTTGGAATCTGATCGTACCAAAGGTTGTTATACAAACTTAGGTTTGAAATTCAAGGCCACAGTTTTGCATAAACCCGTCATCGCACCATTGAAAATTTTGAAAAGGTTAACAAATATTAAATGAAATTCCCCTACATAAGTTAAGCACACAAACATTATGCTGTAGCTTTCTCAACTAATCTAAATAATGGCATAGTATTCAGCTGAAGAACAGTTGAACATATATGGAGAGTGCCACCAGAATGTCTGGATTGTTGTCAGATTATATGTTGAATCGTTCCCGTGTCATCCTTCACATCAGATTATATGAAAGGTGTGTTAGCGGCTGCGCACTACGGACTCATTTACACATAAACACCGTGCAAGCAGACCAAGAACAGCGACCAGTATTGACAATGAAATCGCCATATTGACATTTATTATACTTGGAAAGCATTTTGAACATGAATATTTGCTATTTGTCACCAGTTCGTAAAACTGTTAGGTTGTTTACATCATCTGCATATATGTCTACAACTGCTGTTGTTGTTGCGAAGTGATTTTGGTAATTTTCGGTTTAAAATGTTTCATTTTTTTTATTCTCCACATCTTTGCTATGGACATTGTTGTGGGGGACGCATATTAATTAAGGGTACGAATGACATAACCATGAAGTTGCCCTTAAATTAATTCAACGATATTATTTCGGGATAGACTCATAAGACTTCATTCCATACCAATAGAGATTAGTTTTCTATACAGTTACATTTCTGAATTATTGGTCTGTCAATGGACTTCTGAATCACTCAGTATAATGGTTACCACATTATAGCACCCTCGCTTTAATCTCACTATTGTTGTTCCCGTACAATTACATTAAACTTTGAAAATTGCTTCATTACTGTTAAGAATTTCAAAAATTACTTCTTTAACAAAACGCTTTTCGTTGTTTTTCTGATGGAGAAACATAACTCAAAAATGTGCATCGTAAGGTATCGGTAACTGAATTTTTGTTTGTGGTTAAATTGTATTCAAACGTAAATCTTCCAAACGTCTGCAGTGATCACGTGGTTTATTTCCAGTAAATAACATATATGTTATGAGGTTCAATTTTCTATAGATTGCACTTGTTTGAAGTTTAGAGATTGACAACATTTCGATCATAGGTTTCGAAACAACATCCACCTACAGAACTTCTGGCAGACACAGTCCACAAAATATTTAATGTCAGTACCATCTACTCTATCTTATTTTCAAGATATTTCAGACATACTGAGCTATCTTTAATATAAGACAAAATATAAACTTTACCTCGAGCAGGTTCGACAGTAACGACGAAGAGATTGAATGAGTCAAATACACTAATTTAGCCTATCTTTATTATATGTTTGTTGTAAAGTAAGGTGGACCATTAACTTACACCCCCCTTTTTTTCTTTAAAAGCTGAACAAGTGAGAGGTTGATATATCATGGAGTAAGTAAATATATATATATTTGTCACTTTTATTAAACAAAAATATAGTTCTGGAGTGCCATTGATTTATAACTAAGCTGATTAAATCTAACGAATTTAAGATGAAATGCACCTTTTTTTGGGGACAGTTATTTTGGTTGTTGTTAAGTGCATAGCCACATGAAGATCTTTCTGTGCTCCGCCCACCAGAGGTATCAAAACCCGATTTATAGCATTCTAAGCCTTCAGACTTACCGCTGAGCCACTGGAGGGTGCCAGATGATATTAAATTCAGTCGCATATATTATTATTATTATTCTCATGTGGGAAACGATACAAAATGTTAAAAAAAGTTAAAGTGAGTTCGAATATGTTAGGTTTGGAACCCATATGAATTATTTTGACAATTATTTCGTTAAAAATCTAAAATCTCATTTTTTTCTACATTGTATTGATTTCAAACTATTGTTTTAGAATAAACATGGATCAGTTTGCTAAACTCTCTCTCTTTACACTTTCAGATCATCTTTTCGTCTCTGAACGAAATTCGTGACGTGCTAGCTTATTATTCTCATGTTAAGAAGAGTAAGACTTCTTGTAAAGGTTTTATTAATGTTTGCATACTTAATTTTCTTAAGTATTTACAATATCGATAGATGGCGCTAATAAAAACATATGGGATCATTTGTCAGGTTGTTTTTTCTATAAAGGCGATTTTGACGTTTTGAACTTTTAATTCACATAATTTCGTTAACTAGATTTTTTTAAACAAAAAAGCTATATATATTTTTTAGTTTAATTAAGACTAATAACTTGATATTAAGTACACAAAGAAAGCATATTGCAGGATACAATATTTTGTACCTGACCCCCAGTGGCACAGCGGCATGTCTGCGGACTTACAACGCTAGAAACCGAGTTTCGATACCCGTGGTGGGCAGAGCACAGATAGCCCATTGTGTAGCTTTGTGCTTAATTCCAAACAAACAAGTTTCGTAGCTATAGATTAAAATATAGAACATCAGTGGAGAAAAACAAAAGGTATTTTATGCTAAAGTTTCTATTAATTTGCAGCATATTCACCAATCAGAGTACTTAAATTCATTCACGTGACTGATGATGTAAGTTTTAATATGTATTAGTAGTATTAATGAACTTATAATTGAAGTCAGAGGATGTAACTAGGCTTATTCTGTGTCGTTTTACTTACATGTATTTTGTTTTCAAATCCTACTTTTTATAAATTAAAATAATTACATGTTATATATGCTCTTTCCATTTACTTGAAAACATTCATTTAGTACATATAACGTGAAACAAAATATTAAGTTTAATGCACTTAATACGAGCAACAACCAACATAACCCATTTTCTAAATCGTGGTAATAAATCATACATGTATGTGTGTGTCAATGCAACGAAGAATGTAACATAAGATACTTGAAAAAATTACCCATATGAAAAATATTGGTGATCAAAATTGCCCAAACTCTATATTTCCAGATAGTGGCGACCTCTAGTGAGATAATATCTGTGGTTGAAATACAGGTGTCGCCGTCAAAGAAGAAACGTTTATTTTTCTCTACAGTTCTGTAATTGTTATGGCATTTCAGAACTAATTTTTCCTTGCCTTTCTTTCATGGTGGCGACCTCTAGTGGGATAATATCTGTGGTTGGAATACAGATATCGCTGTCAAAAAAGAAATGTATATTTTTTTCTGTGGTTCTGTCATTGTTATGGTATTTCAGACCACGAATCTTTTCTAGATTTTTCTTTTCTAGTTCTTTTCTTTCTTTCTTTTTTTTTTTTTTTGTCCTGCACAACCTCCATAAGTCAGTTCCAAAGCTACTAGAACTCCTGCTATGGTTTCAGCCTGACTGTCTTCTCTCCCTATTGACATCTCACCAAACAGTAAAAGTGTTCATAAATCACACTTTCCTGTTTTTGAAACGGCCTCTAGCGGTATGTGTTTTTCATTCAAAATTTATTGCAAAGATTAATCTTTCTCCAGCTTTTTATTATTATTATTATTACTACTACTTCTTCTTCTTTTTTTTTTGGCAAAAGCTATTTATTATCTTGTGTTCGAAGCGATGTGATTCGGACAGGACTTGTTTTTATTTATCGTGCAGTCGAAATTAATGAATGATAACGTCGAGTCGTTTAACCCTCGAAAAAGAAAAGGAGGCAAAAACGTTTGGTATCATTAGAATCCTCTAAATTCTTGGAAAGAGTGAAATTCTGATAACTATATGCTCCTTTTTTTATTCCTTTGAGGAATAAATTGATACGTAGCAGAACTTTGAAAGTAAAAGAAGGTACATTTTCCAAAAAATATACAAATTCAATCCCTCTTTATATATCTAATATGACTATCGTATATCGCAGTGAAATTGTATTTTCTGATCTTCCAGCCGCTAGTGGCTCAGCGGTAAGTCTGAAGGGTTATAACGCTAAAAATCGGGTTTCGATACCCGTGGTGAGCACAGACCAGATAGCCCATTGTGTAGGTTTGCGCATAATGACAAGTACCAAGAACTGACCTTCCATAACCAGTATCGCAGTGAGCTAAAACTCCTCTCTAGATCCCTTTTCTCCTCAGCCATCCAACCCCATCTTTTTTGTATCTTGCGACTGATAGGGCGGAGACTGCACATGAATTCTAGATCCGTGTTTATTAAAAAGATATCTCGAAACCAGCCTTTTTATTCAATTGATGAGATCAGTACATAAAAGAAGCTGTGACAGTCTTCCCACTTCCTCTTCTAACCCATGCTGTCGTCTTACATCCACTTACGTAGGTCCCTCCCCCCCCCCCCTTTTCAGAGACAGACGATTTATTTACTTGTATGTCTAATGACTTTCCCGTCTGGCCAGTGACGTCATTTAAATAAACTCTCGAGATTTCTCGTCAAGATTTTTAAGTTTCTCTACTTCTACATAGCAGTTTCAATAGAATCGTATTCACCGTATCTCTGTTGTAAAAAAAAGGGGGGGGGAGAAAAGAGTAAAAATTAAATTAAAACAACAAAATCATACCACCATTTGACAAAAATTTGCACGTACGTGGTTGACCTGGTTAACTCGGAATGTTGTTGTCCGTACGTAAGGCTTAATTGATTCATTTATCACGTTGTAAACGGTTGCTGTGAATATTAGCCTTCTTTGCAAGCCTTACGTACACTTGACCTTAAATATATTGTAATTACACCCAGCAAGCTACACACAATAAGTTATATAAACTCTTAATCATTCCAAGGTGGAAATGTTGAGTTATGTTAGAGGTTGAAAAACGTTTTCGCGGAAAAATAATCAATCATGACTGTTGAAACATTCGATTACGTGCAACACCCCCAAGAGAATAGTCTTGAAAACAAAGACGCCCCCCACCCCAATAATATCGTATTAAAACAGGAGGAAAATATAGCCTCTTTAGCTGGTTTATACTACGTGTAGTTTTTTTTTTTGTCGATTTATACTCAGATTTCCTTAACAATTACTTTCATTCAGTTCATCTTACTTTATTCAATTAAAAATCAGAGGTGTTGGCACCCCCCGGGGGGTGCGCGGAAGAGGTCTGTACAAGATCCGTTTCCCCCAAATGTCGCCAAGAGGAAATGTCTAATGCACACTTTTTAGTATGGGAAGGCCACAAAAGGTTGGGAACCACTGAATTAAATGCACATTCTCGAATCACTCAGGTTGCTAGTCTTAGCCTCTCTCTCTCATTATTTCACGTTTTTTTGTTGTTGTTTTGTAAGGCGGTATCATATGCTCATGGTGTTGCTAAGACATTATATTTTTTTAACGGTAGGTGCGGGTGGGGCCCCCCAGTAGCACAGCGGTATGTCTGCGGACTTACAACGCTAGAATCCGGGTTTCGATACCCGTGGTGGGCAAAGCACAGATAGCCCATCGTGTAGCTTTGTGCTTAATTACAAACAAAAAGGTGCGGGTGGGCTTTGTGTTAGAACTCTGGATTTCAGAGCCGGGTTCGAATCCGTGCGATGACTTTATATAATCTGTGTGTGCGTAATAAGAGTAGGAGTGGTAGAGTGCTTTTGACTGGCGGCCTTCCCTCTGGTCACTAGTTCAAAACTTGGGACGGCGGCAGAGAGCCTTAATTGTTTTGCCACAAATATAAAAACATTTTTTTTTAAAGAATGTAAAATTGAAATGTTCAGAGAAAGTGTAGCTTTAGACCATCAGGTGTCGCCCATACAATAACAATATCTTTCCTACACTAAACTCTCATTGATCTACAGTGCAAGTGAAACGGATAACTAAAGCCAGTACATAAAGGTTGGTGACATGTTGTCTTTTAAAGAGCGCTAGGTCCGAGATTAACGTTGGTTAATACCATGTGGTGTTAATTATTTGCCCCTCATGTACAGCCCGACATTTCACTTCATTTAGCTCTCATAGAAGACCTATAAGGAAAGAAGGGACGTGTCAAGTTATAAAGAACACTGCTGCCCCCTATTGACATACACGTCATGACGTTAATGACTTTATACTGTTCGATAAGATTTTGTTGATGAATGGATGTCAGTTTTTTTTCTACAGACCAGAGTGCATATAGTTTATTGCGTAGCTTTGGACTAAGAAAACAATAATTTATTCTGGAATTTTGATTTTAAACAATAGAACAATATTTTTAACAATATAGGTAAATGGTCATTAAACCTGTCGACTAAGAACAATTTTAAATGTTATTATTGGGACTAAAGTGTAAACAACAAAAACATCTTAAACTAGCAACCCAATTCCCTTCATTATAATGTGTACTTCTCGATGCGATTATTCCGAAGAAATAAATCTGGTGGTCTTTTTTCACTAACCTTCTCGGCAGCCAGTTCAATCAGCTGTGTTATCAAGTTATTACATGATTCGAACGAAAAACCTCAGTTTTTTTCTTTATTTAATGATAGTTGAATATCGTTTTAACACTGCTCATTTCATCACTTGAATTATGGGTCCAGGATTATACTCGTGATAAGACTCTTTTAGTCGCATTAGCACAGGTTCACTCGGGCAACATTGTTGCCGTGTTCGAGAGTATGCGGTAACTAGCTTATTGGACACAACAAATTATCCACATTGGCGAAACGTCTATTAATGTTGTCCGAAAAAGTAATTTACTAACCTTCGAATTCGGTGAATGTGTAGCAATTGCTGTTTGAACGTAGAAAGCTTGCAAACATAATTCATAAAAATCTTACCAGCTTCTTCTAGCTGGCGCCAGGTAAACTGTATAATAGTAGATAAGGCTGGCAAGAGAAAAATCTCTATGCACTTAAATCACACCACACGCAAACCTGAAACGTATAAATAATTTTATATGTCGATACATTTAAGGTGATTTTCAGGATCGCGTGCACTGCACGGGGAACAAACACACGTAAATGGTACCTTAAAGTTTTGTTAAATGGGTTTGTTTGTCTGTAAGTGAAACTGGACACGAGAACATGGTGAAAGAAAAGAATCGCGTTCACGTCAGAGTACGAACCTAAAATGAAAAACAACAACAACTAAACGTGTGATTTTCCCCTGTTCTCATATATATATATATAGTTTAGAGCGATAAGAACTGTGGCGATAGGCTTAACGTAACGATCTTAGCAACTACTAGAACCAGAGCACAAGGAATCCATACATATATATATATATATATATA
>NW_013671999.1:3962-8723 GCF_000517525.1 Limulus polyphemus | reverse complement strand
TGTTAACTAAGCGTTACGTCATTACTGACAACCCACAGGACAACTTTCATACTTTACTGTTAACTAAGCGTTACGTCATTACTGATAACCCACAGGACAACTTTCATACTTTACTGTTAACTAAGTGTTTCGTCATTACTGACAACCCACAGAACAACTTTCAGATCTGACTGTTAACTAAGCGTTACGTCATTACTGATAACCCACAGGACAACTTTCATACTTTACTGTTAACTAAGTGTTTCGTCATTACTGACAACCCACAGGACAATTTTCATACTTTACTGTTAACTAAGTGTTTCGTCATTACTGACAACCCACAGAACAACTTTCAGATCTGACTGCTAACTAAGCGTTACGTCATTACTGACAACCCACGAGGCAACATTCAAACTTTACTGTTAACTAAGTGTTTCGTCATTACTGACAACCCACAGGACAACTTTCATACCTTACTGTTAACTAAGTGTTTCGTCATTACTGACAACCCACAGAACAACTTTCAGATCTGACTGCTAACTAAGCGTTACGTCATTACTGACAACCCACAGGACAACTTTCATACTTTACTGTTAACTTGTCAGTAATGACGTAACACTTGATACACGGGACAACTTTCAGACTTGAATGTTCATTAAGTGTTACGCCATTACTGACAACACACAGGACAGTTTTGAGACCTGACTGTTAACTTAGTGTTACGTCATTACTGACAACCTTCACGTCGTATATGTATTAATGTTTTTATTAACCGACCTTGTAGTACGTTCATATTATACTCCTCATAAAGCCGAAGATTCTTTCAGGCACGTGATAAGCGGTTAAATCGTAAATTTTAAAAAAGAAACCCGTTCCATTGCTTATTTCTGGCTCCAATTATATTAAGATTGAAATTTTGAAACTTGTTAAAGTTGCCATGATAATCGTTATGCTGATGTGTGTATTTGTAGCTGTATCAACACCGCATCGAAGTCTTATAGTTTTTACCTGATTATTGTACATACGTTGATAATTCGACGTTTATTTATCTTGAAGTGTGTCGATGAGGTTGCCATGGTAACTGTTCTATCAACCTGTATTGTTTGTAGTCTTAGCAACGCCGTACGGAATCCAAACTTTTTATTGGTGATTTACCTGATTGTAAGCTGATATTTATTCATTTCTTCACCATACAGCCGTTTCCTGTGTAGCATAGTTTTACCATCTCAGCAAAACTGGATTGCGTGAGACGTACACTAATTTCCTGAAGATTTACATTGTCACCTAAAAACCATGATCAAGTCTATCATCCATCAGATCTATTGGTGCGTGCCTTGTGCACGCGCTGATTCGTATACCGTGTCAGTAGATCTAGTTAAATATCTTTCGATGAAATGCCGTTCTAAAAGTCAGGAGTCACCGTTCATTTATCAAGTGCCTATTGTTTTCGTCGTTCCCTATACATAAAAGAATAAGATGGTTGCATTAAACAAGCATATGTCGGAGATTAGATGTAAATGTGTTTATTGTTTCCCTGGAAGTTATTAATCGGTGTTTCCGGAATCGTAGGTAGACTAACGGTCCTCTGAATATTTGCTGCACGCTAAGCCCCAAACTATCACAGCAGCAGGTGATGTATTTTTAACTGCGGGTTTCTGATTTCGCATCTAACAACACGCGCAGAGAAAACCTTGAAAACCTAGTCAGTTAACGTTTAATAAAGGATATGTAGATATATTGACCAAAAACCATACATATACACATTCTAAGTTAACTGTTATTACATATGTTGGTGACATTTTTTACCAGTTCTTTAACACTACTACAGTGCATATGATGCTCCCCCACATTACTCGATCTATTATTCAGATAGAGGTGGGGAGAGACTGATTCACGTGGAGGCTAGAAACCACTAGTTAATGACCTATACTATTCCTAAAGAACAGTGTGCTATTCTTCCGCGTGTGGGACGCAGTGTTTTCTTCCTTTTTATTTCTACAGGGATCATCAAGTGATATTGAAAGATAACATTTATTGCATATTTTGTATTAGTGGGTATTTTAGAGAGGTTTAGCGATGAAATAGGTTGCGTTGGATATAACTGAAAAGTAAGAATGAATATTTTAAATAAAGTTGAAGTTGTAACTCAACACAGGAAATAAAGACACACACACACAAGAAAATATAGCAGCGCGCCCTCTGTCGTGTGAGTTGTTTGCTTTCCGATCTTTCCGAATAGACTCCCGTCTTTGTTCTTATGCAACGCATGTCGTTTGCACGTGCCTCGTGGAATAATAAACTAAGACAGATTATCTAACCAATTGGGAACGACTATTTGCTCACGTGATCAGGAAAGGAAAACAAAACCAAAACAAGCAAATTTGTTGATGAATTACAAGCTTTCATTTTATGAGTGAAATATAATCGAATGTGAAATAAGACGTAAAGTTACGTTAACTCGAAGCATAGGAGTTAATCTCCGAATAAAAAAACAGTTAACATGGAAATGTACGCAAGAAAAACATTAGTTTACTAGGCACTAGTTTTAATATGCATTTTTTGTTACTTCTTAAAACTTCTCCAACTTGCTCTATCTCTTTGACTGAAGTTAAAACGTAAATATTTGTATCATTTAGATGAATTATTTTAACTTGGTTCTAAGACTACAATCTAATATATTAAGTAAATCATCCACAGTGGATTGTACAGTTTAACATAAGCTAACGTAATTCAGATTCTAAAAGATTCTCTGCTCCATAATCAATATAAAGCTGGATCCCAGTACAACGTACGATTTAGTTTATAGCTTTGTTTCTATGTTGAGTTATGTCCTGTTTTCGTTCAAACATGGCAAGTTAACCTTGCTTTTGTGTTAGATGTATCAAGTTTATCCCCTCTCTGCATTAAACGTGTCAGGCTTATCCTGTTTCTTTATGTGTAATAAATCCGTGAAGTGTTTTTTTTTATGTGAAGAGTCAGGTTTATCATGTTTCTGAGTTAAAAGTGACAAGTGTATCCTGTATTACATGAGTTTATCCTGTTTTTGTGTTACTTATTTTTTTCTGTGTTACACGTGTAAGTACGTTCATGTGTGTCAAACTTAATCTGGTTCTGTGCTTGTAACTATTTTATTTTGATTTGATGTTGTATATATCAAGTTTGCCCTGTTTCCTAAACAGTTTACGTCAGAAATGCGGTTGGCTAATCATTAAGTTTAGATAATTTAGCAAAACCGATGTATACTGTGATACTATCCTTTAGCATATTAGAAATCGCATGCTACCAACTTCAACTTAGAAGACGTGCATTTTCATCTAGCTTCAGTTTTAGAAACAATACGTTGACTGATTAAATACGTATTGTTACAATACCGAGTCACTAAGCTTTGGCTGGGGCCGAGTGTCAACCGGGACCGGGTTCTCCCCTTGCCCCCCCCCCCAAAAATACACAAAAATTAGAAACAAAACAAAATTGACGTTTATTACATTTAACCAAATAATCACCAACATAACCTTCAAGTTTTACTTTCAACTTTCAATGCCTAGCCCAAACCCCTATTGTTCTCAAAAACCCACCTTCCTCAGAAATCCACTTCTCAAGCCATGCCTGTTATTAACCCCTATTGTTTTCTGAATCACTGACTTTCAGAGGGCGGCCAGTCTTTGTTGCTCGGAACACGTTTTTTTTTTTTTATAACTAAACCAAGTGTTGACTGTAACTTTCAGTATCGCGTTAGTTGCCACAAAGATTAGGGTTTAGATGCCTAACTTCGACACTCGGCCGGAGCCGACTATTACTCAATAGCCCAATACCCGGCCGGGGCATAATATGTGGCCGGGTACCCGTGCATCCCTACTAATTAGTAAAGTTTTTGTTCTTATTATTATATACTAATTATTAATTAGACTTAGATTTCTAGCCAAGACAGAAATACGAAACCCTGTAACTCGAGAGTTTACCCCTGATGAAGAAAAGTGCACCTTTTGAAACTGTTCGGTTTACGGGTTTTCGCATGTTTTAGAAAATACGTGCTTTCCGAACATCATGACGATGATTGATATCCGATCGTCACAACTATACCTTAAGAACTAAAAGCATAAAGAAATATCATTAATTTGAAATTGTATTTAATTTACAATTAAAAGCAACACATTGAAACATAAACCCAGGGCGGACCCTTAAGGGGGTGCAGCGGGTGCGAGGCATCCGATGTAAGTGGGTCTCAAATCCCAATCAAGAGTGGTGATGAAAAAGTTTCACACTATCTTTCAATGTAATCTCAGTAAAAGTGTTTCACACTATCTTTCAATGTAATCTCAGTAAAAGTGTTTCACACTATCTTTCAAAACGATCTCAGTAAAAGTGTTTTACACTATCTTTCAAAGTGATTTTAGTAAAAGTGTTCCACAATATCTTTCAAAGTAATCTCAGTAAAAGTGTTTCACACTATCTTTCAAAGTGATCTTTCAAAACGATCTCAGTAAACGTGTTTTACACTATCTTTCAAAGTGATTTTAGTAAAAGTGTTCCACAATATCTTTCAAAGTAATCTCAGTAAAAGTGTTCCACACTATCTTTCAAAGTGATCTCAGTAAAAGTGTTTCACACCATCTTTCAATGTAATCTCAGTAAAAGTGTTTCTCACTATCTTTCAAAACGATCTCAGTAAAAGTGTTTCACACCATCTTTCAATGTAATCTCAGTAAAAGTGTTTCTCACTATCTTTCAAAACGATCTCAGTAAAAGTGTTTCACACCATCTTTCAATGTAATCTCAGTAAAA
>NW_013671999.1:0-3429 GCF_000517525.1 Limulus polyphemus | reverse complement strand
TGATGTATCGCATGTTGAACAAACATCTATAGTTTCAATATACTAATAGATTGTACCCCTGATGTATCGCATGTTGAACAAACATCTATAGTTTCAATATACTAATAGATTGTACCCCTGATGTATCGCATGTTGAACAAACATCTATAGTTTCAGTATACTAATGGATTGTATCACTGATGTATCGCATGTTGAACAAACATCTATAGTTTCAGTAAACTAATGGATTGTACCACTGATGTATCGCATGTTGAACAAACATCTATAGTTTCAGTAAACTAATAGATTGTACTCCTGATGTATCGCATGTTGAGCAAACATATATAGTTTCAGTATACTAATAGATTGTACCCCTGATGTATCGCATGTTGAACAAACATCTATAGTTTCACTATACTAATAGATTGTACCCCCTGACGTATCGCATGTTGAACAAACATCTATAGTTTCAGTATACTAATAGATTGTACCCCTGATGTATCGCATGTTGAACAAACATCTATAGTTTCACTATACTAATAGATTGTACCCCCTGATGTATCGCATGTTGAACAAACATCTATAGTTTCAGTATACTAATAGATTGTACCCCTGATGTATCGCATGTTGAACAAACATGTATAGTTTTGTGATACGACAAAGTTACTAGAAATGTTGAAATTAAATAATCCTTTTATGGCTTTTATGAATTTGTGGATGTTAGAGGTGAAGGTTTATCGAATTTATTGCTCACAACATTGAAGTCACATGACCTTGACATTATGACCTGCCGTGGTCTGGCTTATGATAATGTCGCCAATATGAAGAGCAGGTATAAAAGTGTGAAAGCAAGAATACTCCATATCAATGACCTAATTTACTGTGTACCCTGTGCAATTTTAATGTACTACTGTGCGATGGAGCAGCAACCAGTTTGTATTGAAAAAAATATTTGGAGTTTTACAAATACTATATACACTTTATTCTGCATCAACAAAACGCTGGAAAACAAGATGGGAGTCACGTATTGTCCGGTTTCAGCTTAAAGAGGTATACAATGCGTTAAGTGTAATTATTCAAACATCCGATGATAATGTAGCTATCTCTGAAGCAAATGGTTTGATTGAAAGCATTCAATCTTTGCCTTTTCTCGTTTCATGAATTGTTTGGTACGACTTATTAATTATAATGAATAAAATTAATAACAGTTGAAAAGTAGGGAATATACTTTGGCAACTGCAAGATCTTTGATAAATGTTGTTAAACTACAAATTAAAAATCTGAGGCAAATTAGATTTGACTCTGCCTTACAGGAAGCGTAGGCAGCTATTGAAGAAGTTTTCCACCAAAAGACTACACAGAAGGAAAAGACAGTACGATAAAACTCCTTGTGACCCAGAACAACACTTCATAGTTATATTCACCCAGAATAACAATACGCTTGTTGATAATATACTGATGCAGCTTCAAGAGTGATTTACTAATATTCCCAAAATAATGGGTCGCTTCAAATCTCTTCAGTATTTAATAGAACAAAACAGCTTCTATGAAACCTTATAGCAAGCAGCAAAGGATTATCAATTTTTATTCAAAGACATTGGTCCTGAAATCATAGACGAGTTGAAAATGTTAAAAACATTCTGAAAGAAAAGAACTATATTGAAATACAAGCCATGAAGTTATTAGGGTTTATGGTTAACTACGGATATGATGCAGTTTTTCCAAACGTTGTTGTAGGAGGGGGCCCCACCACTAATTCTTGCACCCGGGTCCCCTGTACTCTAGGACTGGCCCTGTATAAACCTGCACAGGTAAGTTGTAGAGCAGAGGCGTGTCCACCAAGGTGGCAGCGGTGAAAACAATCGGAGAACTCTGCCCCCATCTGAGATATCGGGGTTTATTTTTAATATTTATGCAATTCCCTCTACAATTTGATTCTCATTGGAATGAAAGTGTTGATTTTTCCTGCCCCTTCAAACTAACTCTTTATCCCTTCTGCCCCCAACTCCGGTTTTAGAAACGCCACTGCTGTAGAGAAACATACAGTTTTGTTGAATCAAACTTTTGAAATGAACTTGCTATCGCCTGTTAGTCTAACATTTTGTCTTACAACCGTTCACTGCTGAATAGCATGTTAGAAAATCTCAAATATATCCCGAGAAGTATGGAGAAAATGTAACTTGTTAATACTGATATTTTCTTTAAAACATCAAGTACATCGTATTTTAATATTTTCGTATGCCTGGCCCACAGATGCCAGCTCGTGCAGCGCGTTCACACTTGTTCGTGCTAGGAGCTAATGCACGAGCCATGTAGCACGTGACGTCATGGCTTGAAAGTCGAGCATTTCTTACATTTAGGCATAGCGTGACGGCTATGTTAATGGCTGTGTGAGACAACTGCCACTTTCCTACCACCACAGTGACTGAATAAAACATTCAGATGTGTTAAAACGAGTCTAAGGATTCTAATTTCCGATGATAAATAATTCATACTATAAGATCAGCTATCGGTGGTCGGCTTGTAAACCAATCTTGAAACGAAAAGAAATCGCTTCCTTTTTCCATTACAATCATAGCTGTAGCTAGGTGACTTTAACTGATGGTCGGCCATCAGAAATTAATAGCTTATCAAATATTTACTCACCTCCAAAGTGAAAGTACCTCTCTTCTTAACGAAATGAGACAAAAAACGCCCTTAATGTCCATTTGCTCCGTCACTTGTGCTCGGATTGCGTTTATTGGAATTCTAAAAGTCCGCTTGTAAACGAACAGATCGATTTAAAAGTGTGCACGCCCCATATACTTGGTAATAGATTTTTGCAAGCCCAGAAACTTTAGTATATATTCCTTTTCCAAAACCGAGCATTAATATTTTATCTACATCATTATTTTCATTCTATAAATAAAATATACCTTTCCATAACGAGGCTTAACTTGAATCAGAGATGGTGACTACCATTTCCTTTGCTAACGTAAAATACAAACATGTATAAATAGATAGGCAATTATGTTGGTGCCGTTTTATTTAACTTTCTTAATCCAAAGTTAAGAATTGGGAACAGTATTTCACATACGAACTTCATCCAATTAAACCTTCAGTATGAATGACTGGAGCAAGAACTCTGTTTGAAAGTTGATAAATGTCTCAGATATAAAACATGCTGTTAGGCTATCATTTAATTCAGATTTCGAGAATAATACACGCTTCCTAGACCTGGAAGCAAACTTTTAACTGGTACCAAGAAATATAGATAACTAGAATGATTTAAATGTTTAAACTTGTACACCGTGAACTGGTCATCACATCTAATCAGTTTTAAAATTACTCTATTAAAAGATCAGACCAAATAAAGTCGAATTAACTAACCAATAGATAGATAGATATAAATGGATTGAAAACAGACCAAATAAAGTCGAATTAACTAACCAATAAATTGATATAAATGGA
>NW_013671998.1:46495-50624 GCF_000517525.1 Limulus polyphemus | reverse complement strand
CCCATCGAATTCCTGCGGCTTCCTATTGCTGATACTCATGTCTGGAATGTGACTTCTGACAGGACTGAAGATGTCTGCATTAGGGTTTAGCTGCAGGGTCCAGAAGGGGCTTCCTGTTGTTTGACGTTGATTAGGTACATGGCTAATATATCCTTTTTGTGTAAAAGACAGTAAATCATCCTTTAATGTATTTAATTCACTTTGAAATTTACTAAAGTTTTCCATTTGTACTTCTTGTTTCCTTTCTTGTTCCAGTTGCCGCTGATGTAGTCTCTCTTCTTGTTTATTTTCTCGTTCTTCTTGTTTCTTTTCTTTTTCCTCCAACAGCTATTGTAATCCCTTTTGTTTATTTTGCTGTTCGAGCTGCCACTGTTGCAGGTTTTTTAGCTCCGATTATATTATATTACAACACAAAAAATTGTGTGGGGGCAAAATTGAGTAATTCTTAAAAAGTTATAAGTTATGACGGGTCTGTGTGTCTGACCGCCATAAGTCCAAGACGAAAAAACCTGAAATTTTGCACACATACTAAGTGGACTCTGAGGGTATGCACCCGGGTATTATTACTTATATTATCCACATGCGTGTGCGCATGCGCATGTTTTAATGAGGCAAGCAAGAGAAAAACCACGTAGTAAAGAAGTGGTTCCTTATACTGCAAATTATAGATATAAATCACAGACATACATGCACGTATACTGTGCATCTTTTTAATAAGGCAATCTAGCAAAAATCCACATAGAAAATAAATGGTTCCTTAGATAACAACTTTTAATATATATAAAAGCCAGTGCGTTTTTGGTAACAATGCATTCCAATAATGGCTTTTATATCATGTTGATTAGTAATAAAAGTATAACCTAATATTGTTGTTAAGAGGCTATGTGCTGAAAGTATAAAATGAAATGTATGAACTATAAAATAAAATAAAAAATATTTGTTGTTTTCTTATTTAGAGACCCCTTTAATTAAATAGGTTTGTTTTTCATTATTTGTTTATATTATGTAAGTTTAAAATCGAAGGATAAGTCAGAGGGAAGGTTAACTTTATAAACAGGCCACATCCCGTAAAGGAGTAACAAAAGTATATAGGTTATACTTTTATGTTAAAATGGATTCAGAATAAACACACTGACCTAGTCATTTAGAATAAATCAACCTAGTAGCCTGAGAGAAGCCGGGTACTTTCACTAGCTTATTGAAGTAAACGAAATATCGCTATTCTTAGATAAGAATGAAACAAGAAAAAATTATTGTTATTCTTCAAAAAGTTCGCTGTTTAGTTTTAAAGAAATTTTCTGCCTGACTCGAATCAAACTTCCATTGAATTTTTTTTCTGAATCCAACACATTGTGTAAATCGCATAAAAATGATGAAAAAAAGATCTAGAGTTTAAGTTCAACGTTTGAACAAAGTAGATTAAAAGTTAAAGCCTTTATTTGTGTTGGATTATTGAAGATACTCTACACTTCAAGAAAAAAGCCATGTCCCCCCAGTGGCACAACGGTATGTCTGTGGACTTACAACGCTAGAAACTCATTGTGTAGCTTTGAGCTTAACTTGAAGCAAACAAACAAAAACCCAGAAAGTTAGACAAGAAAAACATACGCGTTCTTGGAACACCTAGCTAATGTTACTCATAGTTTATCAGACTACCATTTCTCTGATGACGAGAAAAGGATCTCAACCAGAGTGTTGCAATTTTATATTTCTCTCCTAAGAAAGTTACCGAAGTGTTTTATTTTCCTTGCTTTGAAACTTTCTTAGAACAATTGTCTAGGTGTGAAATTTGTACGGGTGCACAACTTTTAAAACTCAAGTAACTGATCATACCGTCGGGATGTTATAATATTTGAGACTTAGAAAAAAAAAGAACAGTAATTTAGGCAAGGACGAAATCTAGGCTTTGAAAGCTTTAGAATTATAAGAACATTGTAATTACTAAAGCGGGTGAAGGTAATGGTGTTGTGGTGTTAAATAAATTGGATACATCAATGAAATGGGATCTATTATAAGTAATACAAATACGGTTATATAAAGCAGGAGTGATCCGACAGTAACTAGGGTATCCAAACTTACGAGATACCTCTTAAAGCTAAAAACGACTGTGTGATAATGGAATACATTTACTAAAAAATCAGACAAACTGACTCACAGTGTGAAGTTTTATATGGACTCCCTAAGGTTCACAGTGATGTTCAGTTAGACCAATTGTTTCTAGTGTAGGCGCCATTAGAAAGGCTTTTGATCCTGATTATGAAAGAATTTGTACAGAATAAATATTCCATTACAGATGTTTTGAAATTTGTCAACAGCTTAAAGCAGACACAGTTCAATAATGATATTCAGCGTGCTAGTTATGATATGAAGGCATTGGTTACAAATATTCATCTATAATGAACTATTGATTTTTGTTCTAACTTTGTGTTTCCTATGCTTTCGTGAAAAAAACGTTGGTCATAGTCCTGTCCAGACCATTTTAGTCTGTATTACGAGACACATATTGATGAAAGTTTGGTGTTGTTTACTAATGTTGAGTCGGTTAACGAATTTCTCCACCTTTTAAATGGTAAACATTCCAATATTAGGTTTACTGTTGAAAATCTCTCGTTCTTAGAAGTTCATGTCTTAAGTAATCACGTAACCACTACAGTATATCTACTTTCGTGGACTTTATTCACATTTGGAAAATTTAACTACTTCAATTTTTAAAGAAAATCTAGTTAAAACCTATTTTATACAGCCTTTAAAATATCAGGAAATTAAAACTTTTATGAAGCAGAAGTTGAGAAAATTAAATAAACGCTTAGAATACACTGTTTTCTGTTGTGTGGTTCCTAAATAGGATAATCCACACCAAAACTGAAAAAACTTAACACCACATCTACCGTTATGTTAAATTTTCCGAAGCAGTTACTTTAGTTATACCTTATTTAGGAATTATTTGATACATAATTAAGACGAAAATTATCAAAAATGTTTGGTGTTCTTCATGCGTGCACTTGGCTAAACAATGCGCTAGGAATAACGTACATATGACAGGACTTGCTCGTGCGATCCTACTGTTTAAGTTATGGAGCATACGGAACCTACTATCTGTAACTTTGTGGTGTACATAAGTAGATTTTGAAAAACATACGCTATGTCATTAATAGTTTTGTAACATACACATACCAAAAATAGCCATTTGATAAAAAGCGGACTATTGAATTTTAACATTGATTCAGTTACTTGTGCATACTAAAGTCCATAATAGTAAAAAATATTGGTTATCGAGTTTCTTGGAATACTATCGAAGAATAATGTCTCCTATTTTAAAATATCACGTTCCTTTAACATCACTATTCGCGACTAAAGGTATATATATATATATTCATTAGTGGTTTTGCTTATTTCTCTAAACTCCAGTATTCTATGATATTTTCTATTGATTTTTGCGTTGTCAGTTGAGAAACGATATTGTGAAAAGATTTAAAGTTTGCCCTAATTCTAAAATCTAATGCAATTTCTCAGTTTATTTACTGAACATTGAAGGCATATTTCAAACCCAAAAATAAATAATCATGTGAGTATTTGATTTAAAAAAGAAAGATAAAACAAGTGATTTTAGATTTATAAACAGAACTTTTCTATGTATTTTTACGGTACTTAAAAACCTAGGAAACAAAAAAATAGTCTTTTTCTTTTCATTCAGTGTTCTTTCGAAACTGACTCAGTCGTATGAATTACGAGGTTACTTAATGATACGTCATTCACTAATTTCCTCTTTTATGAGGTAGCTTCGCATAAGCGAGATAGTGATAATAGAACAACACCACTTGCTCAGCATAAAATTAAGTTAGAACACAATAAAAAATGAAAGGAAAAAAAGCATGTGATACAGTGGCCTTTATAAAATGCACACACATTCCAAAGTTTGAAGAAACCAACTTAGTAACAACGACAATTTGCCTGATATAATTTCAGTTTATTAGCCCTCTCTGTTAATGAATACGTTAATTAGATCTAGATACATCTATATTAAGAGTCATTTTCCCTCATTACCTTTCTGGTGACTTTAGTGATTTCGATTTCTAATTGATTCACGCTAATGTTAGCCTGCAACAAGAGTTACGATCCTTGAATTGTC
>NW_013671998.1:42177-45495 GCF_000517525.1 Limulus polyphemus | reverse complement strand
ATAAACCAGTTTTATTAAGTAAAGACTTGTGTCGTTGAAGTTTCGTTGGAACGAAGTTACGGAAAAATCAATTAACAAACGGAGACGTAACAACGTGTCTTGTTTAAGTTCTACATTAGAAACAACAATGTTGGTTGTTTTTTTACAATCAAGCTGCTAAAAAAAGCCAGAGAATTACTATGTGTATTGTAAATGAGTCTTAATGGTTGGCACAATTTCATTGTCTAGGTAGACAGGAAAACATTAAAGACAAACATAAACTATCCTTTCTTTCATTCTTACTTAGTTAAACGTTCCTTGAAAAAGGACTGTTTACACGAGTCAGTAGCTATCTACTCTTTCTAGTTGACGTCTGGAACTTGTCAGGTACATAAAATGTAAAGTAAAAATATTTTTATTATTTTAAACTGCCTTTAAACTATGCCATCGAGTACATGTTTTATCCTACAGCTATGGAATAACCTTAACTTTCGTTGACGGTATATTTATAGAAGATAAAAGGAAATACTGCAACAGAAAAGGAGAGGAAACATAACAGCAACAAAAGAAGCCAGCCACAAAGAGCCAATTGCAGCCATAAGTAAACTGTCAACAAAATTTACTACGTCTTTCTTAGTCAAAACATGCCAAAGGTGTATGTATGTAACCTTTGCTATATGTAGTCTTTGCTACTAGAATAAAACTTACATAGGTACACAGAAACTGCTTTTGTTTTTCTAAACCTTTTTATTTATGTTTAAAACTATTAACATCCTACAGAAGTGTAATTAATCGTGAAATAATATTATTCATCAATGAAGGAAACTCTGTTTTTTATTTACCCAGTTTGTAATATTTTGGAATAAGAAAGTCAATGTCCTTTTAAACTGACTCATATTCTCACAAGCGCAATCAGTTTATATACCTTGCTAAATAAATCATAATTACGCAGATTTTATCTGGCAGTATTCAGTAATCTATACAGAAATTTTCAATTGTACCTCTTTATATTTATATGAATTTATTGCACTGATTTATATGAAAATTGGCATTAATATGTAGAGGTATCGTTCAAACTCACTATTAATTAATTTGTTTCACACCAACACACTTCATATGTTCCATCTCAGATTAGACTTTTCAACTCTTACCCCAGTTTTTGACCAAATGAATTGAACTTTTTATATAGTCTCTTGACTCTCACAGAATTGAAAAGAAAGAACAATTTTCCAAAGCGTCCTAAAGGTCTCCAGAATTGCATGTCAAAGGGTCCTGAGGTCTGATTGAACCGATTTACTTGAAAATTGGCATTAACGTGCAAATAGTGTTTCAAAACAATAATATAAACTTATATTTTAGAAATTTTCAGATTTTAACTTCAATATGGAAGAAAATGGAATATGGGAGCTCCCAGGATTGGCTGCACCGATTTATATGAAAATTGGCATTGACATGTAGAGGTATCGTTCAAACTCACTATCTTCGCTTAGCTTTATGAACTTTTCATAGTTGGAAGAAGTAAGCAAACTTAAGTGAAACTGAATCGAATGATAAAAATGAAGAAGTAAGCAAAATTAATTGAAAGTGAATCGAATGATAAAAATGAAGAAGTAAGCAAAATTAATTGAAAGTGAATCGAATGATAAAAATGAAGAAGTAAGCAAACTTAAGTGAAACTGAATCGAATGATAAAAATGAAGAAGTAAGCAAAATTAATTGAAATTGAATCGAATGATAAAAATGAAGAAATAAGCAAAATTAAATGAAACTGAATCGAATGATAAAAATGAATAAGTAAGCAAAATTAATTGAAACTGAATCGAATGATAAAAATGAATAAGTAAGCAAAATTAATTGAAACTGAATCGAATGATAAAAATGAATAAGTAAGCAAAATTAATTGAAACTGAATCGAATGATAAAAATGAAGAAGTAAGCAAAATTAATTGAAAGTGAATCGAATGATAAAAATGAAGAAGTAAGCAAACTTAAGTGAAACTGAATCGAATGATAAAAATGAAGAAGTAAGCAAAATTAATTGAAACTGAATCGAATGATAAAAATGAAGAAGTAAATAAAATTAAATGAAACTGAATCGAATGATAAAAATGAAGAAGTAAGCAAAATTAATTGAAACTGAATCGAATGATAAAAATGAAGAAGTAAGCAAAATTAATTGAAACTGAATCGAATGATAAAAATGAAGAAGTAAGCAAAATTAATTGAAACTGAATCGAATGATAAAAATGAAGAAGTAAGCAAACTTAAGTGAAACTGAATCGAATGATAAAAATGAAGGTCACTTGGATTGGTATTCATTTAAGCTATAGCTTAGGATAATCATATAAAGATTTTAAAAAGTTACAAGACCGAAAGGAAACTTAATAATTAAGAGAATTCACAGAATTTGGATGCCATTCAGTATTTCACAAACTTCAACAAACATAAATGATCAAAAGTATCTTTCTTCTTTCCTGTTAGACATCGTTTTCGTTAGCTTTTATGAGAATTCCACAGAAAAGCCATATATCCGTTTACTTCCGTTAGTTCCAATTATAATTAATACATTTGAAAGAGTTACTCTGTATTTTGTTTTATATTCCAGAAGTATGTTTTCTAGTTTAAGCCGCAGCAAACGCCAAAGAACCTGTTTTAAAATGTAAGGTTTTCTCACTTAGAGACTCTAAAAATAGTTTATCCTGTGTTATTCTCACGCCAATAAAGGCAGGTCAGGTGTCTAAATTTGGAGTAAAGACGTAAATATAACTTAAACAGTATGTGTTAAATCTACATGTTTACATATCTGTCCAAACTTTTGAGTTTAATTTTAGGATGGTATAAATAAATAAATAACTATTCTATCTAACATGTATGACCTCCGTTCCGTCGAGATAAATATTTGTTTGTGTGTAGGATAAATTTTTCTTTCAAAATATTTAATTGAGTATGACCAAACTTGGTGGAATGCATGAGTATATTTTTATGCTTAAATATAATAGAATTGAACTGATGGATGGCAAAGTTACATACACTGGTAAAAGTTGATTTTATATTACGATGTTGTAAAGATCGTCTGTCATAAGAGCAAGCTCACAGATTGTAAGTTCATACAGAACGCTCCCTATATTTAATTTTTGAGTATGTTTTTTAAATTATTATCCAGTTCATTAGTTCCCTTGCAAAACCAAAAAGGTGCGAATCGCATCATCGTATAATAAGTATTGCATTCTGACAATATTAAAATCTATCCAAATCATTGAAGTTCATTTAAAAGTACATAAATAAATACTGTATATGTGTTTCGCAGGGGTAGTGAAATCCTTACATACGTGTCTATAC
>NW_013671998.1:14791-41211 GCF_000517525.1 Limulus polyphemus | reverse complement strand
CGTCTGTTTTTAGTGTTTTTGTCGGGTCAGCTCTAATCTTCTTAAACTTGCTATTGTCCGATAGAATGTATACCCATACCTACAAATATCCACCAACAGTAATCACAATTCACACAACATTCAGCCTTGATAATGGATGCAGAAAGCATTCGAAACGCGTCGGCCAACTCATCACTATCTACAACTTTTACCCATTGTTCTAACAACGTTAAGACGGCTTATCTACTTCTTGAGAAGAATTCTAAGAAGAAAGTAAACCTACAAACATCGGTCTTGTTTAACAAAATCTGTATATATATATATGTCAGCTTGTAAATTAAAACAACCATTTAATGGGTGACATTATACATAAAAAGCTTAAGTCTGGAAAGGTGACAAAGTAACGAAATGGTTTCTGTGACCTTACGTTTAATTTTTTTTTGGAAATTTATCAACCAATCTAACACATATATAAGAGAGAGAGAGAGACAGTTCGATTCTTTGTTGAATTTCGGGCAAAGTTACAGGAGGGCTACATAACCATGTGTGTGTGTGTATAAGAGAAAAAGTCTTAGTGACCTCTATAAATAATATACTAGTAAGTTTTTTCTACTAGTTTGAATAACATTCACGGCTGAGAACTTGTATAGGTTATGCTTTCCAAAGCTTATGACGCTAAGGTTCGGGGTTCGATACCAGCTGTAATTCACTGTGCACCTTTGCTCTTAAACAAAACAGACTTTTCATAGTACAACGCTTTCGATGATATAAATGTGCTGTTTAAAGAAAGAGGATACAACATAAAAAAAGTACTTTACCTCGAAGTTGTTCCCATTTGCTGAACCGGTGGTATTTGTTTTGACATAGATTTGAGCCAACTAAGAAAATATCGTTCACATCGATACTTCCACCTGAGAACGTGTTATGAAAGATCTTTAATTCTTTAACATTTGATATTCTAACTTTAAGAACAGGAAAAGTGATTCCTCAGCTAATGTCTTGAGGTAATTTAGCTTCTACTTCCTGCTAGACCACTGAAACAATTCTGATTTGATACTGATATCAAAGTAAGTATAAGATATAATCTTGAGCTTCCAAAACACCATTTATTGGAAATGATCTACGTTTTCTCAAATTAAACAGTGAGGTTCGAAAGACCATTGCAAATAGTTTTCCTAAAAGTCGTTTAAACATATTTACGTTTTAAACTTTGATAAAAATATCCTATTTTGTAACATGCGAGTCAACAATAAAATCCATTGACAAATTAGTTATTCTATACTGTCTTTGCGCTGTTTTTCAGATGTGATGAATTTTTAACAAGGCAAAAGCATACTTGATAACCCATTATATTAAAAGAAACAGGGAATTAGGATATATATATGTCACAGGATTTTTATACAGAAATTATGTAGAAATGTTAATAATTTCGTAAAATTTAATTTCAAAGTTTGATCGTTCATTTAGTAAATCAGAGAGAACCGAGACAGCACGTATTCGCTTCACTATCAGGTGTGTCTTTAATTCAAGTATTTATTTTCTTAATTGTCAGGTGATTTTTCTCACCAAGTCAGAACTCCACGTTTAAAAATAACTGAAGAAAGCGAAACTTTAAATTCTGATCGCCTAATGTTTTATTCGCTTTGTTTTAAAAATTTCAAGCAAAGCTACACAAAGGGTTATCTAATAGGCTAAAGGAAGGGCAGCTAGTCAACAGCACCTATCTTAAATTCATGGACTGCTCTTGTCTGACCATATAACGGTATTTGACCATTACTCTTGTAGTACAAACACGAACACATAGTAAGTCTCGTGCTTTTGCGGAAACAGGCCGCAAACTATGAACTTTAGTTCGGATTCAGTCCGAGCATGCTAACCACTAGGCCACATCCAGCTCCTCGACTATAGTTAAAACATCAGGTTTGAAAATAATTGAAGTTAGCACAATATAACTCTTTGACTACTGGGTGGGTCTTTTAGAATATTTACTTGCTAATCTCCAGATGATTTTATTAGTTTTTAATACGATCGAAGGAAATACCTCAATGGAAACTTATTGACTTTAAAGGGCATAAATTGTGAAAAGAAAAAAACAACACACTGTTCCAGAACACATACAAGCTTGCATTGAAACCTAGACAAGTTTTTCATTCATCATTTCTCGTTTCTTTTTTACAAACCAGCTGCTAGAAGATAAATACTGCCTATTCAACCCTAAGGTCAAGAATGACTCTGTCATGTAACGACAAATATCTTACCCTAATTAGCCTCCTGACATTTTAGCAGTATTTTTACAGTGTCCCGGTTCTTCACGATAACTTTAACTATCTATGATCTATGTAGCTCAGGTTAATATTGCTTCTGATGGTTTCTAGTTTATACACATTTCTTTTGAGAGATTATCTACTGTATCTTCCATATCAATCTCAGGTTACACATTAGCTGGTTCTATAGGGGGGACCTAAACCCAAATAAACAGGGTAATATTTTCTCTTTCGTTATACTGACTTGTAAACCAGGGTGTAAAGTTTTTACAAGTGTTCACAGAAAAACCGCTCAAAATATAGTTCGTTAATTATTAATTAAATAACATCAATAAGCATTGACAGTTGACGTTACATGTACCAGTAATTTGTTTTTAAGTTTGAATGTGGTGTATATTCTAATAGAGCTTTTGTTAGTATATATACCGAAAAGCGGATATTGCACCTTTATTTTGAAAAACACAATGACGTTATACTAAAAACCTTCGTTAGGCAAGTTCCATCTACATTACTTACTTCAAAATTCAGATTTCCTGGGTACTGGATGTAGTAAAAAACATTACGATTAAACCATGGAGTAATGTCATGTTTTGGAATGACTGAGGCGCGATGACTGCTTTATTAATATGACTTGTTCTTATACTTTGTTTTTTATACACCTAATCTACGTCATTTATTTAAAAAATCTAACCGTATAAACCCTAAGTGATTATACAGTGAATGTATTTTGTTTCACAGAGGAAATCTTTCTTCTAAAAAAAACAGGAAGTTATCCTTTTGTAGAGAGGAACGCTCTAGTACAATAACTCTAAAGCTTGCTATACGTATTACTTACACGAATGTAAAAATATTCAGTGCATTACTCTTCAAAATTACACTGTGAATGTAAGTATATCCTTTAAAAAATGTTGCATTAAGTAATGTTACATGACTATTTGATTGAATCCATGAAGTTTTATACATAATTCCCGGTGTGCGGATACCATTATTAGGAGCGATAATGCAGGAGTGCAAAAAAGTTTTATCCCTATAGCGTTTCCTCAATTACGACAGCGCAAAAGAGCAAAGAATATCAAGAAGAATAAAAAGACGTAGAAAATTAATCTTTACACTGTGGTGACAGAACTTCATTTCCGTTGTACCTTTGGCCTTTGATAACACACGGAAGTCTTTGTTATAATGTAGCTAACGTAGCTTGGACTCTGAAAAAGGTGGCTTATGTCTCGGATTTCATTCACGAACTGAAGTTGAAATGCTCAGTCCTGTATTTTATTTCAGGACTCTGATATCCAAATATTGCTTATCCGTGTTTATTTATTGAAACTAAAAGTTTTAAAGTTTCAAAACTAAGAGCAGCGATATATTTTCATCATTTATAACGTTACCACTTCAATGAGATGTCGGTTTTTTTGTTTATTTATTAAGGTAAAAGACGACAGAAAGAGTCGAATTATATTCATTATGGTTATTTTTTGTAACCAACTTTAGTGTGGGCCTAGAGATGAATATTTCTTTCACACTTCTACTTAATAATGTGGATATATATATTTGTAGTTAAGCACAAAGCTGTAGAATGGACTATCTGTGCTCTGCTTACCCAGTTTCTAGCGTTGTAAGTCAGCAGACATACTGCTATGCTACTGGGGCCTAATGTCGATATACTTACACATACACTCACATACACCATGAAAACAAACTTTGCGACTTCCCCTGTTAAAATATTTATACTTACAGACACGGTGTGGAAACAGATATTCTGGTTATACTTATAGAAGCAGTATGAAAACATACATTGTTCCATCACAGATACATTGTACATGATAATAATAATAATAAAAAACACGTAAGATCAAAGGTTGATAAATCACATAAAAACCTACAAAACTCTAGTGCTTCCACCAAGTGGGCCTGTCTTCTTTTGGGTAATATATATATATGCCAAGCGATTAGAGCCCCTCAAAATTCGAGTTTATTGCTAATATATGTATAAAGCTGAAACATAGTCCATTTTATAATATTTCTGTCCCCTTTCCAATGGTGTCTATCTGTCTGTCATTATTGTTTGTTATGAAGAAGATTCATATACTAAAATATGAGATTTATCTTCTATATTCAATGTACGTAGAAGAAAACATATTAGAGTTAGCAAAAACTTATCCTCATCAGAAACACAACGACAGTCTGATATGGTTACTGTATGTTTTGGCTCTATATTTGTATAAGTATCAATGTCGGGTATAAAGTCATAGCATAGTCCATGCTATAGAATTTTCTTTCCCCTTTCTAAAGATATCTACTGTAAAGCTGTTTCTATGTGATAACAGTACCAAATGGTACTCCAAAGATATCTACTTCCTTAGGTGCGCTGTGCAAAATTATCGACATTTGACATGTTTTATAAAAAAAGAAACGACCTTCAACTTCTGAAAAAAATAATACTTTTTTATACTCCAATATTTCTACTTACGTCTTCGTCATGGTACAATGTAATACAAACATTGGGTTATCAGAGTATTATTTTAATACGTAGTCGAAAATCGTTTCTTTTTTGTTAAAAAAATAATAATTAAAATTTCTCTTCTTTCTTCATAGGTAAATAGTACAAAGTTAAAACTAAGCTATTGATTCCAAACACGACTATCCACTTTTAGTTTTATAAGAACAATTTTTACGATGTAATTTGTTCAAAAATGTTATAGCAAGTGTATTTTTGACATATTCTAACTTATGCCACTTTATACCCGTTATATGATATTTTGTGTATTCTATCAATGCATGATTGTAACCATTATTGGTTTCTTTGAGAGGTGTAGCTCCGTTTCTTTAGCTGTCACACTTTGATTTTACGTTAATTTTTTGATACTTAGCAATATTGTGCTAGTTTCTTTTAGGGTAATGTCCTACTTGAAATTAATTATGTTTACAGTTGTACATTGATATTTGCGGATGACCGTTAAAAGTAACACGTAATTTAATGACACTATAAGCTCTTTATTTACTAGCATATATTCTTTCAGAAATAACCAACATGGAAAATATTAAAATGGCTTTAATGGACAACATTAGACTAATTTTACCAAATAAAATAATTACAATATTCACCTTTTTTTTTTTTAAAGAAAATGTACTGTTCATCGTCTTGATTCACAAGGCCACTTACGACCGTTGGGGCAACGTAGATGCTTATGCATCATCAGTGATTCTCGGCAGATTTACCTGGTGGCACCCATCTCCTCTCCAAGTAGCCGCCTCTAATTTAGCAGTGAAAGTCTAGAAGGAAGGCAACTAGTTAACACCACCCACCACTAACTCTTACCAACTAACAGTGGAATTGACCGTCGCGTTATAAGGTCCCCACGGCTAAAAGAGCAAGCATGTGTGGTGATTTAGATTCGAACCCGCAGATTGCGAATCAAGTGCCCTGACCACAAGGCCATGTATTAGGAATCATAATCACACTAGACATTTATATATATATATATATATATATATATAAAGCAGTTAATATTCTTAAATTTCTCCATTGATTTGCAAAACAGAGACCAATGTTGAGAGTTTTGCGCACTTGAACGTGGGTGTCTTTTGACATAAATTCAACTTCGCGGCAGAATGGAGCAAAAATCCTATAAATTCTGTAGCTTTATATAGGTGTGAAAGTTAAGTTTGGAGATGGACAATTCTGTAGCTTTATATACGTGTGAAAGTTAAGTTTGGGGAATATGGCATTTATTTCTTTGTCAGTGCATGCCAATAAAGTCATTTAATTATCTGTGAAGAAGACGGGTCCATCTGTTAAATGTACTTATATATATATATATCCTTACATATATTTTCTGGATATGCTTACAGACATTATAAGAAAACAGCATAATGTTTGCACAGATAACCACCATAAGTTTACAGGTTCATTATAAGGCAAACATGTTGAACTCCAACTTATTCTGAATATGCCTATCAATCCATTATGGAGACAAACACAGTCCTCATAACTATTGCAGAAATGCTCTAGTGAAACTGGGTAAATTTATTTCTTATCTACTAGAGCATCGGATACTTTCTGTTCGGGTCTTTACTGTAAAGGGAAGGACGTGCCCTAAAAACCCTACATAAATTAATTTAATCTTTTAAAAAAAGTTTCGTGTATGTGCATGTGCGTGCACATTTAATAAGTCATGAATGCATGAAGAGGATTAAATATCTAGGGTGAATTTGTAAAACACTAACCCGAACCAATTTACCGCAGAAATAATTAGAAACTCTAACTGAGGCCAGAATTCAGGACGGGTAATACAGATAGTTCGTTGCTGTGACAGTATAAACATATTATCCAGTAGTCGGACAAAAAAAATAATTCTTCGAATTTTATGTTTTTGTATTTTGTTTTTATTTGTAAACGTCTTTGAAATTTCGGTAGTCAAAACCAGTCTTGTTAGTGTTTATAACAATAACAGTTTTTTCATTTGTAGAAAAGTTAGTTTCGGTGGTCTCTGAATCTCGTCGACTGAAAAGTCTTCACAGAATACGTGATTGTAGCGATATTTTAACAACGTTCTTAAGGCAATAAAACTCGATTATGGTAATTCCATCTGCCCAAAAGCAAGTAATGTTGGAACACAAATGAAACACAGCTGCAAGAAGGGCTAACTGCCATGATTAATCAGAATTTCCTCCCCTTGATCCTACTGAATTTCATGGGTCACTTCAGCGCTATTGAAGGGCACTCAGCGACCAATGGAGAACTCTCACCAATAGAGAAACGTTCTTTCAAACTAATTTACTCCCAGAAACTAGTAGATTTAATTCTATATGTGTGAGAAAATCATTTGTTAGTAGAGAAGGAACAAGTGAACCCCATAGTGACAAATCACCGTCAAACGAATTAATCTGGTTAATTACTGCTTCTAGGCTAATCTCGCTTAGTCGGGGAGATTGTGAAATAAGAAAGCATGTTGCTACTTATTAATTAAAGGTGTTGTTGTTGTTCCAGATTGTGAAATAAGAAAGCATGTTGCTACTTATTAATTAAAGGTGTTGTTGTTGTTCCAGATTGTGAAATAAGAAAGCATGTTGCTACTTATTAATTAAAGGTGTTGTTGTTGTTCCAGATTGTGAAATAAGAAAGCATGTTGCTACTTATTAATTAAAGGTGTTGTTGTTCCAGATTGTGAAATAAGAAAGCATGTTGCTACTTATCAATTAAAGGTGTTGTTGTTGTTCCAGATTGTGAAATAAGAAAGCATGTTGCTACTTATTAATTAAAGGTGTTGTTGTTGTTCCAGATTGTGAAATAAGAAAGCGCATGTTGCTACTTATTAATTAAAGGTGTTGTTGTTCCTGAAATTACATTGTCCTGTCAGTGCTTCCTGAAGTATTTAATTCAAGCAATAAAATACTGAAATACTTGTGTTATATAAGCAAGACAGAAATGTAAGTATCATTATAAGGTGTTCTACTTTAAATTAATCCATGCTAAAACTCAATGATCTGTAAAAATATGCAATCAAACTTTTAAAAAGTACCCGCTTTAAGAGATGACATATGGACAGCATTTATAAGAGAAAAATACTGAAACAAAAATCATCTGTAATACTTAGCATCGAGATTATATGTTTTTTTTTGATAAAGTATTAATGAGATTTAACACCAATGCTTTTTAGAAAAAATAACTGCAAAACATAAGCCTATAGAACTAACGTCAACTTTTCGGTTCTAATATAAATTACCATAAGTTTCTACTTTCTACCAATAATAACACACAATTACCTATCGATTTGAACTTGTAACGATGACTTTAACCGCTGTTATTCCTTTAGTTGCTTCAATAATAACCTTCATTCGTTTTTCGTACTACCAAAGAACAGAATCACTAACTTATTTCCAAATGGTTGTTATGAAAAAAACTACGGACGAGTTTGTTCTATCAATTTATTTATTTTTCTGTAGCACTTTGTTGGCTTTTTTATATTACTGTACATGTATTTAGTATCACTAGCCTCTACAGTAGTTTCAATGTATTGTTACGAGTAGTTTCGGTGTGTTGTTACGTAATCGACAATCGACCTATAGCCATATTTAGAATCAGTCAAGCGAATGGAAGGTGACGTCAATATTGGGATGATATTTTGAGAAATTATGAGGAGAAAATATTAACAAATTAAAAGCTTATTGTATAGATATGAATGAAAAGGTTTTATTTTATTGAAAAAATTAACCACAAAAAAAAAAAAAACATATGTTAAAATTCCATCGCATTTATAGCATAGTTTTTTAAAGTATGTACAACATGTGTCTGGCAGTCGTCAGTGATACGTCTTACCATAATTCATCGTCATAAGAAGCAAAAGAAGATTTTTATCAAAACTAACACTGAGAAGATTCTCATAAGCATTTGGTTGCTGTTTTCACAGAAAGATAAATACACATGACCGATCACAGAATATCTCGATCCCGCTTCAGTTTATTAAAGCTGAACAAATTAAAAATTATAACTTATTATCTAGTGTATAAAATTACAAAGACATTTAGCGTCGAAAGAAATACGAGGACTGGTTCTTATCGAATATCATGTTAAGCCTCTTCTAGTCGGTTAAGTTATAATAGAATATATCATTCATAAATTATTTAAGTATAACTTGTCAATAATGAATTACCTTAACAGTTTTATCTCATAACTAGTTAATTCTTATTACATATCAATCTTTTGCTTGTGGGCTAGCTGACACATTTTTTTTTCATATGTACATGCTTTCACATTATGAATGTTGAAATAGTCAGTACAACGTTGGAAACATACTCAACTCCACATTAAAGAACATATGCGATTGCTTATTAAATTATGCTTAAAGGAGTGTTTCTAGCTGGATTTACCAAGTAGCCCCCGCATCCGGGCTTTGGTCGTCGCGACTCCCCTTTATCTCTACAAGGATGAAAATATTCTTGATGTTTCTTGGCGCAGTTCGTCATAGTTCATAACAAAGTGATACGTACTCCTCTCAGACACCTTGAGGACTTAAAAAAAAAATGTTGACTTAGCGCAGACAACTCGTGACCCCCTAGAAACCTGCTCGGGGGTCGCGACCCACCATTTGAGAAACACTGGTTTAAAGGTACGGTTTAATATCTGTCTCTGTGTCTAAGAAATGTAATATAGTGCACAAATAAAGAAACTGTTTGTTACTCTTGATCTTCTATGAATGTTTCGATACATAGTACATACCGTGTATAATGTAACCGTAACGAAAATAAAAAACAAACATATTTAAAAATTAAAAAAACACCACATCAGCCCCAAACTTCCTAGAAAAATTTAGAATCGTTATCTAATAATGTTTGAGTTCCCGTCAGTTTTTCACTTACCTTGTTTTTTCGTAGCTTGTACACTGTATACCACTATGATAACCAGCAATACACAAGTTCCTAAATTTCGCAACATGTTGACCAATGACGACTAGACCCTCAGCTCGAGACTCATTTTTGGCACAACCTGGTGAGAAGATGAGATGTCGTTGAAAAGGAAAACAAGAGAAACTTCTTCTGAAACTGAAGACGAGAACGAAAGAAAACTTCTCTTACCTTAGCATAATAACGAGAAATAATCAAATATTTGGCCTTCCTGTCTGTTTAACTATAAATATTGATCAAAGCCTGAAGAAAGAGTCTAAAATTATAGCTGAACCTCGGCTCGCTAAGTGTTTTCTTATTATTATTTCAAAATAATGGGTCATATGTGAAGGCTATCCTCGAAATAACGGACGTGTTACGGAGAGATATTATTGTTGAAATATCGAATTATATTTTGCTTGAAGCGTTAGAAACAGCTAACTACCAACGGGTAAATGGAATTTGATCTATTAATAATATTTTAAAATTTATTTCTATATTTGCTATCTTTACTAATGATTCGTTTCATATGAAATATAAGCTGCACGACATCCTTTATTTACATTCCATACAGAAGATAAAGTTACTCAATCCATGATTTTAACATCCTCATCCTACTTTTATTTTCCTAGTTTCAGCAAATTCTTTGACGTCATAATAGTGACTTTTAAAATGAAATGGGTAACTTCAATAACATTTTGATTGTAATACTATAATATTGTAACAACGACTTTCTTATATATAAGAAAGTAACCTTGGTGACAATGAACTGTTTCAAATCTATGAGGAGGATAATAATTAATATCAAAATAGGGTAATCTTGGAGAGGTTGTGAAACCTAATTGTTTTAGACCCAAGAGTAGAATCACAATTATTATTAAAATATGGTTTATATGCATTCTCTCACCTCAGATATTTTGTTGTTGTTGTTGTTTTTTTTTATGTTAAGGGACCAAATTCTATTCAGGGCTACTCGCGGGAATTATTTCGCTAGGGGTACTTATTAGGATATTTGTGTTTGTTCATCGTCAAATCGAGTTACTGAGTCCCTTCAGGTAATGTAGAAAGCATTTCTCCTAGGGCATACTTTGAATATCATTCAATCATAAAACTCCTTGTTTTTCAGAAAAGATCTGCTCTCGAATATTTACTGTGTCTTCTAGATACTATTCATCAAACTTTTAGATTTGGAGGACTCACTGGGAGGACATATAGTACTTATCGTTTACATTATAACATTTTTACAATATCTTAAATTAGATTATTTGGTATTATAAACAAGTTCTTAAAATACGATTGATACTTTTATCAGTTTGTAAGTTGCACCTCGACAAGCAGGTTGGCAAGTAACTGAATCATTTTAAATTTATTTGAATACTTTGAATGAAATATCAACGTTGCAACGGAAAGCAGACGTAACAAAACATATATAAACACGTAATCTACTCATGAATATGTTACGATACCCGTTATATTGCAATAAGATTTCAAATAAAAACAAAACAATAGAATTTGCGTGTTACTGAGCTTACATGTTACTGTGACGGATTTATTATTATATATTTATAAGCATACATAGCTTATAGTATTAAATATGTATTGCGAAACTCCTGCCTATTCTCCAAAGTTGTAGAAGACTCTCGAGAGTAAAAATCAACAATATATGTGCGTACACTTGAATGTAACTTTGTATTGTTAAGTAATCTGAATTTTCTAGAAAGCCTCCACACCCCTATAGATATAACCAACGCGACGCGTCAAAAACAGTATCTATTATTAGTTTGCTATAGTCAGTGTGCTCTAAACTTCGGAAGCTATAACTGTGATTGTTATAACGCTTATCAATCGGAAAACTTCAGATATTTGACCAGGAGCACTTACAAAGTTCGAACATTACAAATCATTTAACTTCAGTGGATTCTCATCGGGCATTAGTATTTTTACGAAAACATTACATAACGTCAAGGTGGAAAACTCGGCGTGTGTGGCTGGTGAATAACGAAGGACTAAGCTAGCTAGCTTCCTGTTAAGTGAATTATACTTACGTCGGCTCGTAATCAACTCTCTCATCGTGAACCCTCGATAAGATATCGAAGAAGTTCCAGACTAGAAAGAAGACTTTATATTGCTTGTAAGTTTGTGAAACTTTTGTTTATAAATCATTGCTTGTAATAACTATTTGTAATAACTGTTATTGTAAATCGTATGGTTGTTTTTTTTTTAAATATATTTGTGTTAAAAAAAAGAAAACTGTGTGTATCAATCTTGTTGGCAAATATCATAAACTGACTACATATCGGCTTTTTATTTATCTGCTAAATCCAAAATACAATTTAACTACTAAATTTAAAGTATCATTTAGCTCGGTTTCAGACCATTTTAAATTCTAATATGTAACATTACATTATTTCCTATGCATATATTTATGTTATTAGTGTTTAGAAACTTCGTATTTTTTAATTATGTTTTCTTTGAAAAAAAAATACTTGTCACCAAGAAACCTAAACTAACCAACAGTGAAGCATCCAGCTAAAGAAAATATTCTAAGAACCGGGTAAATGCTTCTTGATCTGTAAGTTCAAATTAATGTGCTTCTAGGATTGAGAGAGACGTCAACTACTGAAAGATTTTCCCACGGCATCGCACAACAGAATCAATTTCCAGTGACAACTTAAGTTCACCGAAAGGTCATCTGCCGATACATCGAACTCACACAACAGACAGTCATATATTGAAAGAAGTCATGAAAGTGTTCTGCACAGACACGTGTACTAACAGATTCGTCCGAAGAAGAGCGGGATTTATTTTTTCTTTAAAGCGTGATGAGGTCCTAGAAATTATATAACCAGTGAAAGAACTGTCACTAGCTTTTTATTCTTTCTTTTTTTCGGCTCTGAAAAATTCCAACAAATCGTAGTAACGATATGTATTTGTTGAAATATAGAGGGATAAATTCACTTTACAAGAATAATTTACATATGCGACAATTTTATTTCATATATGCTCTGTTAAAGGACATAGAGTTAAAGGAATAGCTGGAAAAAGAAACCCGTCAATGTTACTTCATGGAAGTGGTGAAGTTTCTACTGCAAAAAACTTGCGACAGCAACGAGATCCGTAAACCACACCAAAACCCAATCTGAAACAACCTCATCTGCAAATTGAAAGTATGTTTACAAAAGACAATTTTCAAGCGAAAACAAATCACTGATACCTTTGAAAAGTTAATAAACAAGGATTTAAAGTTGACGAAGACTCACATGTCAAACATTAATAAGATTCCAACCACACTTCGAAATCAAAAATTGTATTTATGAGGAAGAAGACTGAAAAAACAGGAATCACAGCAATCTTTTTTACTTACTTGCCACTCCGACTCCCCACGTAATTCTACTGATGTGCTTCAACGTAAACTTTGAATTTTACATCCACGTACAATGTGAGGTTCAGTGGGAAGTATGCCAAGATGTATAGTATAAGATTGGTCTCTCTGACCTCTGCATAGCTTATTACAATGGAAACTTCGATGTTTGGTAATAGCATATAATTATGCCGCTATCAGCGATTGAGGAGGAGTTCCAAAGGCAATTCGGGACTTGTAACGTTGTATTTACAAACTGTGATTAACACTATATAGCACAACGCTTTTCATCCAACATAATTATAGAAACTTTTTGGTGTTTGCATTTCTCTGTAAACAAAGCTTTTTTAACTCTGAATTTGCGACTTAATAAGAACAAAATCCCTACAATGTTTTTGTCTGTTGTTAAGCACAATGAGCAATCTATACTGTGCCTACCACGCGTATCGGAAACCCGGTTTTTAGCGGTGTGAGATTTACGACTTTCTGCTGGACCACTGTTGTAAAGAGTTCACAACAGCATAAAAACTGAAACTAATTTTTCCTCACTAACTTAAAACTACATGATATAAACTCAAACAGTTTTGTAGCTGCATGCAGATATTTTGGCTAAGTGTGCAATATGTTACTTATATTTGTCTTGTAAGTCATACATAATTTTAACTCGGAGTTGCAATACATATTTCGACTAACATACGATTCCGTTGTTCACTTATGAATAAAAATAATAAAGTTCGTTAGTTTCTCATGTCCACAAAGGTTCATTCTCACGTTTCGCGCCACGGCTGATCTATAAAAATGAATAAATTCGACTATTCGCCAGCAGTATACCCTGACACTTTGACACAATGTCTCTCAAAGGAACTTATTAAACCCACATGGATTGAAATAACAGTAAACACCCCTAACCATTTTCTCTATAAACCAGACACTGTAAATTATATTATCCAGCTGGGAAACATTGGGGTCGTGAGATTAAAAACAAAACCTGGGAGGTATCTAACACAGCAACAGAAATGTTTGTGAAGGTTTTGTGTATGGAGTGTTAGTTATTTTTTACTTACCAGAATAAACCTGAATTTACATAGATGTTTGAAGAATATGTAGTATTAATGTTAATTATTTATCTTTTGGGATTATTCAGTAGACAAAGTGTTTAAGATAACGAAATGTACCTTTTCTTTCTTAACCACCGATATGCACTTATAGACGAGAAAGAAGCGTTAAGCCCAATCTAACGTTCATTTCGCCACTTAAAACTGATAAATCACTTTTGTTAGGTGTCATGCAAGTACATGAATATTTAAAGCTAGAAGTTTTTAAGCCAAAATGTTAGTAAATAATGTTGCAGTACATTTCAAAACATTGTAAGAAATAATTTGACTTTACAGCCAAATGCATCCATTGTCGGAGCAGCTCCGTTATTAACAATGAGTCAAATGGCCAGTGGTAACTTTAACATCCCTGAGAATAATGTTTTACAACTATCCGTTTACCTTGCGGTGCTAACACTACAAGATCCCCTACCTATAAGTTTAATCTTCTGCAACTGTGCTAAGCTAGACGTACAACGGTAGTAAACACAAGATGTTGGTGATAATCAACCTATTATTCGAAGAAAGGGCAAGAAGCAACAAATGTTGGAATTTGTGAAAGAAGTACACGCGAAGTCATATTGTTCATGTTTCAACAGTGTGCTGTTAAAATAGAATCTTAGTTACATTGCTGGCTGCTATACCAGTTTTTAAACGATCTTCGAGCCCAAGATCACTTGTCGAGCCATATCTCTAAATGTTTACTGGGGATATATAGTTGTGAAAAATATTACACTTTGCTAAGAGATAGAGAGACGACTAAGTGAGCACAATCTCTTAAACCTGTAGTCTTCCAAGTCTTCTGCTAAGTTTTTACATTTTCTGCACAAATATACAAGAGGTGTAGAGTTAATAGTATATGTAAAGGAGGTACATAGTGTAACATTTTAAAGTTGCAAATCTGTTGCTTAGTGAATTATGTTATGTCTGACTTCTTTCAAATCTTTCACTACTGCAAAATTATAAGTAACAAAAGATGCAAAGGTAGCAACAAATCAACCATACTGCAAAATTATAAGTAACAAAAGATGCAAAAGATGCAACAAATCAAACAAATATTAACCAATTATAATACACATCTCACAAGGAGGAAAACTTATGCTTTGCTTGCGAAACCTTTTTTTGCGGTTGTGGTATATTGTATTTGAATGTACAAAATTTATAAAATATGAAGACAGTGCTGTCGTATTTAAAGCAATTAAAACAAATAAGTGACCTTTCTAGATTACTCACATAAGATACTAGGTACGTAGAGTTCTGAACAAATCTGATGGCCATGCGGAACATCTCAGTAAATAACTGCGAGGTTAAACTTAAGTGGGTTAAACATATTCCACGACACGTGATACCCACCAAACACCTTTAGTATAAAAGACACTTTTAACGGAATGTTGTGATAAAAAAGGACAAACCAAATGAATTATCTAGTAAGAGATCCCCGATATCTTTCAAAACCTAGATATCGAGAGCAAGTATTAAAACAAGGTGATGGTACTGGTACTCTTAAATGCCTATAAACAAATGAAGAAACCTACGCATAAAACCTTAATACATAAATATCGCTGATATGGTGTTCCGACGAATAACAGATCCATTTCCTAAATACCTTTCCATTTGCATACTTCCCGTACGCATATGGTGAGGCCTTTCGTACTTCACTACTCCATACTGCTATCTACACCCACCCTTCCCGTACGCATATGGTGAGGCCTTTCGTACTTCACTACTCCTAATTTCATTTTTCCATAGTTTAAAGAAGTTTAAAAAGCTTCCCACGCACATATGGTGACGTCATTATTATTTCCCTACTCTTAATCTTGTTTATGCATAGTAACTTATTTTACTGAAGTTAAAAAAGCTTCCAATGCACGCACACACTTTACTCTTTTAATTATACAGATAGATTATTTGCGCTACGAACATCTATTTTATTCAGTTATTGTGTTTATTATCTGAATTTATTGAAGAACAACTATGATGTACCATGCACGCATACAACGCTTCCTATCCACACTTTTTGGTTCTAAGGTCTGAATTCCAATTACTTTTAGGGTGTAAAAACTTTCGTAGAAACAAAACTAACTAGAAGGCAGAACTGGAATTCATTGCTGAACTTTGTACTTGGTAACGAAGAACTACATTTAGATTGACATTCTCTTTAAAGGAACGAGGACTGGCGGAGGGCATATCTTTCTAACTTGTTCTCTTGAACGCTATTAAAAACTTATGTTATCAGTCACTGCACTTCCGCATTAGACAGCCTGTTGAGGGTCCCTGAAATCACGATCCTCTTTATTAATATATTCTCCACACTTCAGGTCACTAACTATTCATCCTTATTAAAGTAGAAGTTCTAAGGCATACTTCGGCTCCTCCCAACGGACTTAGATGTCCTATCTTTCCCATTTTTCAATTTCACTTGGTAGTCCAATTGGAGTTAATTCAGATTGTTTTACACAAATAACAACATCTATCAAATAAAAAAGAGGTATCTGCGGCGAATAATGGAGATTTTAACCACTTTCTTGTTTGTTTGTTTTTTTCACTGAAGACTACTTAAATGTGTTGAAAAGGAGATAAGGGCAAGCCATAATTTAAATACAATGGATTCAATTGAAGCTTGGTGGTATTGTCCTAGTTTAATCCAATATTATTACTTCTAACAGCTTAAATGAAACACTTTAGAGTTAGGACCAACAAGTACAAAGTTGTGTCAGCCACTCTCGAAGAAATGTCAGGGCCAAGAAACAGGCTAGTTGGCGCTGGCCTTCAAATTCACGCTCTGTGGGTTCTCGAGTTACTTATGTACAGGGAAGACTAGCGGCAGCATCAGTGACCCAGATGGGCTCAGTATTCCTAGAAATTGGGAATAAGACGTCATCACGAATTTGTGGAAAATACACCGAGGCCACATGACTTATCCAGATATGAAGCAAAAGTTTACTCGGAAGAATTTATCGCTACAACTTCACTTCCAAGCCAATCTTGGATCACCCTCCAAACTAATGATACATAAATCCAGAAAACAGAAGTACAAATCGAACTGAAATCAGTCAGTGAACCACAAAAATAAACCATCTTCATTGCATTCAGGAAGTCATGATGGGATCACAAAATCAAATCAAAAGTTATAAAAAATACAGTGAAGTCTCAAATATTTAACCAAAAGTTACAAAACCTACGAGAACATATTGTCAAGTCTCAATAATTAATTCAAAGGTTATAAGAGATACAGGAGTTCACAGTGGAGTCGTAAAAAATTAGCTAAAGGTTATAATACAAACGAAAACACACCGCCATGTCGCAACAGATTAACTAAAGGTGATAAGACATAAAAATCATGATGTTAAAAAAACACGTAGGTTCGAGAAGTCTTGAGAGAAATGAATAAAAACCCTATAAACCGTGCGCTTTCGAAATGTGGACCTATCTTCTTCAGAGGCATAAAAATCAATGGTAAAGTCCCAAGAATTTCTACAAAACGTGCAAGAAGTCACTTAAAGGCTCAACAAAGCAAAATGTGTTACTAAAGCAAACAGGAGATTTAAAAAAGTAATGATAAGCTATAAAGTTCACAGAAAGTCGCGGAAATATCGAAGATGTAATGAGAAAGGTGATCCTATACTTCGTGCAACTTGTTTAGAAATAAAATAGGTTATAGTACTTATTTGATTTCAAAGTCACCATGTCGTTTTCAGTGGCATATCCTTTACAACCTTCACAGAAATAGAGATTATGAAAGATATATAATACGTAAATATTTACATATTTCTAATAATCATTATATCACCTAACTAAAGACAGAACCCAGTACTGAGACCGAAAAATGATCTATCTCAAAACGCCAAGCATATTGTGTTTATAATTATATCATCATATTATCGAAATAAAGCCTCGACCCAACAGAACGAAACGTCGTTCATTTCATAACTACAGGCAGATTGTGTTTATAGCATTACACATTAAAAAAGGAATATAACTCTTAAATTCGTAGAGTCAGTACCAGTACAATATTATCCTTGTTTTACTGCTAGAGACCGCGAATTAATAATACACAGCAGAAATAGAATTCTTAAGCTGAAAGGTATCTTATGCACACGTGAGATAAACAGATAGATCAGATTCTGTGAATCGAATAACAGGATTGACTGTTACTTTTATAATGCGACCACTTCTGAAAAATGCAGATCGTGTTCTCTGGTATTACGTCTTGAATCCTGGACCTTTCGATCCGCAGTCCAACATGTTAGCGATTATAGCCATACCCGACCTGGTACTTAGTGTAATTTAAATAACTCTTTGCTTTTTGAAAACCAATGCACCTTGAATGATCTAGCACATTAAATGGTTTGTTCCGTTTGGAAATTGACTTATATTAATTAGTAAGTACAGTATTTCAAAAAGTAATTGTTCTACTATACGTTCTTCTGTCTTCATCACCCTCTGTGGGCTATTAATAAGTTTAGGATTCACAGCGCTAAAATCCGGGATTCAATTCCCCACGTTGAACAGAGCGTACATAGTTACTTGTCTCCTGGTGGGTTAGAAGTAAGTTTATGGTCTCCCAATGCTAAAACCCGGGGTTTGATTTCCCATGGAGGACAGAGCACAGGTATTCCTTTGTGTAGCTTTGCGCTAAACATCTATGTGAACAGAAACAACGATCTTCAACACAACTTAATTAGATCGAGAAACGCTTTTTAAACTACAGTTATTGATTAACCTTTGTATTTATTTGAGTGTTTTTGTTATGATTTTGAAAACTCAAAGAACGAATAATTTTTGATTATATCTAAACGTTTACTGTTATATTCCCGTAAATAGCAAGCATTCTGGACACGACTTTCACCTCGGCTACTTTTTTGTTATGTTTTTTATTTTAGGAAAAAAGAACCACCGTTGGTGACGAACTGGTTTCCGAAAATATTCTTGACCAAATTGTCCAGTGTACGTTACCATTTCATGTACATATTTTCGCTAGATATTTTCCTCTGAACCGTCAGCACAAAAAATATAAGGTTAAAAGTATTTCAATATAACATAAAGCCATACAGAAACAAATAGAAAGACCTGCTTTAATTAACTCAGTACTGTTCTCTGTTAACCAAGCCCGTAGCACAGGACACTATCGGTAAAAATAGCTTGAAGACATGAAGAAATGTTAGCGATGCTTGGTTCCTTAACAAGGTTTGATGTTCTTTTGGAAGGAACGAATACTAAGTGTCTACATGGACTCATCCGCTTGTTTAACAGTTAGTGGTAATGCTTATCCATCTTCCACGTTCGGCTATAAAAATTAATCATGCTGAATGATAGGGTTTATTTCTGTTGATCAGAATACACTTCTGGAGCTATCTTGTACAATAAACAAAAAACCGTTCACAATCAGTAATGAACATAAATAACAATACAGCAACAAATTTGTTTATAGGCATTCTTGTTACATTAACAACGTCGTTGTTACCTTAGCGGTGTTGATGATATTTAAGCAATAATCTTAAAATATTAATATTATTGCTGTTACCTTTGCAGTATTACAGTTTAACTTACTAGTTGTTGTTGTTTATACTTTAATAGTTCCATTATTACATTAACACTGTTTTTACCCCCATAATATCCCTTCAGTGTCGTTAATATTAACCTGACTTTTCCTTATAAAGGCATAATATTAATGTTACTATCGTGAAAACTGCATAATAAAGCCAAAAATAAGGAGATCGCTAGCAGTTTTTAAAACCCGAACTGTTAAACCCAAATGATTACTAGACATCCTTCTATCTGGGTGAAACATCACATTGTAAGGGTTATATCAAATACAAAATTGATTTTTTTATATTCAATTGTGTTTTGCTCCAACTAGTAAAAAATAAATTCAGGGTTTCGCCATTAAATTAACAGATGTGACGTCAAGATTTTGTCACTGGTACGAACAACAACGATTTTTTCTTGGTGATGAAAATAGAACGTTTTAGTAGAGCTTTGCTCTTCATCACTAGCTATATGGCTTCCTGGTTAGATACCTCCTAGAGTAACATACGATAAAAAAACCTTACATATTCAGATTAACGGTGTTCTGTATATCATTTCCTCATCGCTATAATGTACGAGTTTAGAAGACGACAATAAATTATATCTAATGCTATACTATGAGCAGGACATCACTGACAAGAATTTGAACTACTACGTTATTAACTGGTGGAAAAAACTGGTATTTTTAAAGCTGTTTACACATATAACTGTAAAATACCAAGACAGTGTTATTTCGAAGTATTTGTCCCTTCCTTTTTTATTAACTGTAGTATTCTTCGCTCCACGTGCCCGTTGCCTTGATAGCAACTAATTTTGATGTGTCACAAGATCAGAGCAACGGCAGAGTATTGTATTGTTTCCATGATCCCATTGATGTGCTTTGAAATCCACTCAGATAAACTCCTGTAAAGTTAGTATTTATAAGTCTATTCTTTACAGATAATAGTTACAAGAGGACGCTGAACAAAGTTTTAACTTAGACAACATGAACTCTTGTAAAGTTAGTGTTTATAAGTCTATTCTTTACAGATAATAGTTACAAGTGTACGCTGAACAAAGTTTTAACTTAGACAACATGAAGTCCTGTAAAGTTAGTGTTTATAAGTGTATTATTTACAGGTAATGGTAAAAGCGTACGCTGAGCAAAGTTCTAACTTTAAGGCCGTGCCAGATAAACTCGGCTTTTTATTCAAATATTCACAAATCAATACATTTTTTTACAAGAAATGACTCAATAGGTTTAACCCCAACAATGTTCACTAGGTTTCAAGCAAAGTTATTTTTTAATAATTATATATAACTATAATCTGAAAATAGTCATCGTGTTTCATAGTTTTCGATTTCATTTAACGAACTTTGTTGAATATATAAAGAAAAAAATATTTCTAGTTGTATATATTTTTGCACAAAAATATTCAACAGATAATGAAACTAATCATGAATTTATTTGGACTCGAAAACAAGGCAACAGTCAGCTCAAAATTATGCGGGTTCGAGACCTGCTGACTAAATACGTGTTGATATGCGCCATCAATAACACATATTAGATCATTTTTGTGTCATCGTCATTGGGTAATATTCTTCTTTACATATTTTTATTTTTCACTGACATCTATACGTTTGTTCAAATACAGTTTGTAATTATGCATCCGCGTGTTCGATTTTTGTGTTGGTATTACATATTCACATTAGTTTTCGTATTCTGCTCTCTTGTTTCTAGCAATAGTACTTAAAAAAGTGAATAAGGAAGTATGAAAAAAGAGCCTCGCATAGACTGGTGATCAGGGTGTTCAACTCACAACCTGCGTGTCACGAGATCGAAACTGTCTCTGAACATGCTCGCCCTTTCAGTCTTTGTGGACATTATAATGTTACAGTAAATCCCACTATTCGATGGTAAAGAGCAACCCAAGAGTTGGCGGTGAAAGGTGCTGACTAGCTGCCTTCCCTCTAGCCTATCACTTCAAAATTAGGAAGGCTAGTGCAGATAGGCCTCGAGTAGTTTTGCGCGATATTCAACAACATAAAAGTGGTATATTTTCGCCAATTACAAAACAGAGTTTAATTTATAGGTTTATAATTGCAGTAAAAACTTTCATATTAAATATTGAATCTGAAAAAAATGATGTATATATTGCAATTTTCTATATGCTCTCATTAATTTTCGTTAGCTTTCTCTTAATTTCGATAAGGTCTCCTCAGAAATAAGTGTAGGAGTCATTTGTAAGACAAAAAGTAATCATTGTCAGGCTCAATGTCTGCCTGTCTTTGTGTAAAGTTCAATATGTATCAAAAGAGACGAGCTAGAAGATGAAATATGTATCAAAAGAGACGAGCTAGAAGATGAAATATGTATCAAAAGAGACGAGCTAGAAGATGAAATATGTATCAAAAGAGACGAGCTAGAAGATGAAATATGTATCAAAAGAGACAAGCTAGAAGATGATCACGAAAGAGACTTTGCGAGAGGAAGACAAAGAAAATAACTGACATGCATGTCATGCCACGACATCTGGTGGGCATATGTTACATGAACCTTTAACAAAGGAAGACTAGAGACACAGTACTTCCGTTCACTATCGGGAAGACTTACTCTCAAGAATTCCACTACTTCCGGCCATTTTAAAAACTTGCTTCGTTAAAAGTAGTGAAGTCATAAAAACCTTCTGCACATGTCTTCTATAGTAACGCGTATTACTTACAATCTACCAGTTGGCATGCCATATGTCTGGTGACATCAAACTGTTACTAATCTGTAATTCATTGTCGGAGATAAGACGTAATATGCTTATAGGTTTACAGAATATGACTGCCCAAAGAAAACGTATTTGAGAGAAACATAAAAGAAATAATACAGATAATACTAGATAGGGTAAATTAACATTACCATAATTCTGACAACTTTAAGACATCAATTCCGAGCCAACAAGAAACGGCCTGTGCTTTTGATGAAAATCAAAGAATAAGCTAACAACATTTGAACACAGACTTACAGAGTAAAATCAGAAAGACACATCAGATCTAGAAAACTTCACGCTTATAGACCAATTATTTAACCTTTTAATATAATTTATGTGATATTTTTGAGATGAAAATGTTCAAGTACAATCTTAAAGTTTTGAAAACTGGCGTATGTAACAGTGATTTATGACCAGAATGTAATTTATTAATTATATTATATGTCATTATGAACGTGATAATGCTTAATAAAGGATTACTGTTACGTTTTTTATACATATTGGTATGCTATTAATAACTTGTCGCTGACCTAAAAACAACAATATATATAATATTCTTACAAAATAATAATCTCGAAATGAACTAAAACAGCGATATGAGATAAAAATTGTTCACTTTGAAAATTTGTGAGGCATACTGAAAATAAAGTTATAAAAAAACGACCTTTACACTCCAGATAATTATAAGAGAACTTAAATTTTAACCGACGTTTCGTCGGGAGCTATTGATATCCTACAAGTTCACGAAGCTGTAATAGCGAAATATTGAGCTAATAAAGTTACATTCTGGAGATATAGGCCGTGATTGTATTTACGTTTACAGAAATGTCTCATAATAAACTCCAGTTGCGTTAAACAAAGTTAATAATAATATTCTATACATTGTTAGAGACACGTTACGGCAGACTAGAGAAATAGAACATCACAGGCAATTTTATAATTTAGCGAATATTCTAATATCAAATAGTTTTATGTAATAACCCTGAAGAAGCTACAAGGGAAAAACGTCGGTTAAAATATAAGTTCTCTTATAATTTTCTTGAGTGTAAAGTCGTTTTTTCTAACTTTATTATAAAATTGTTCAGTCATAACTATGTTAATGGATGAATAAGAACAAGGTGACGTTGTTACATAATGTCATAAACCAGCAAATGGTTTGTAACCAACAATACAAATGAAAATTTGCACAAATTAACAATAAACACTTCTAAAAATATTCTGTAAGTCACTTAAATAAATAACATTACACACTTAAATAATGTTAATAAACTGTAAATGTGTAAAAACAAATATAATAAAACTTAACATTGTTAAAGTATAATTATGTTTTCAATGTTAGATGTTGCCTTATTTTGTGAAATAAGTGAATACATTTTACTAGGTAATACAACATGTATATTAAACGATATTCTTCTACGTGAATTATGACGATAAGTTCACTTGAAACACATGAATTGATTGTACATTTACAAATACAAAAGTCAACAATCCAAAGAACAGGTTTACCTCAAGCAGCAGTTCTTCTGTGGTCGATTACTTTCCTGGACAACTTTAATTCCTGTATAAAATAACGGTATAAATACGCTACTGAAAGTGTGTTTCTATGTAAAGGTAAATAAAAAAACAACTCAACACAAGCACGTGTTGTGTCATTTGTTTGCCCCTCTCTCTTCGGATATTCAATGTTTCTTGAGTTTTTACTAGTTCAAAATCCAACGAAAGCAACATAAACGATGGGTTTACACAACCTGTACTACTTTGCTTGTTCTTTACCCTTCAATTCCTAATATTTTGTTTCACTACTTTTCTTTAGAACTAATTGCGAAAGATTCTTCTAGTTGTTCAGCTGCAGTATATCTGCAGAATTAGGGATAGAGGCTACTCACTTGAAAATCTTGCAAAACTTTTACATTTTAGAATCCAAGCCCGTGCAAGCGCGCGCACTACAAGAATCTCGATTCTCTTGTTGGTGACATACAGTTTCATTGCAAAGGGAAGCCCGAGACCGCAAGAGTGGGTGGAGCCCTATCAAGGAGGGATGGGAGAGGGGGAAATTCTGTATCTCAGATTTCTGGACTAGTCGATTACCAGCGAGGGTAGAAAGTTTATAAGCTCGGATTATTAAGAGTAAGATTTGGCCCAGATATATCTTTCCGAAATAACCTTTGAGAGTTGTTAACTGGCAGAATGGCTCATCCAGGTTCATATGGCTAAAATTATGTTGTCAGAAAGAGGTATTAAAACTTGCGTTGCATGTTTATATTTAATTCTTTTCCCGTCTTCAGTATATCAGCATAGCAACTGACAAACGTATCAGTATGATAGGTACATTTATATATACATGTTAAGGTCATATACATGTTAAGGTCATATACATGTTAAGGTCATATACATGTTAAGGTCGAGATACGCGCTCGATCTTTCGGACCGTTATGGCTTACACATCAGTCCAGACAGATTTGGAGATCAGTCCAGACAGATTCGGAGAAACCTATAATGATAAAAATGTTGAATTTAGTTTCTTTGTAAAAGCTTATAAATGTTAAATATGATACTAAATAATTATCTTGAAACTAAGAGTTAGCTACAAACAAAATTGTTGTTCATCGACTTTAGAATTTTTTTTCATAAAGTTTATTGACTCATCTGGAAAAACTTAGAATGTTCTGGCCCTTAAAATATTTAGAACTGTATTCTAATACATACTCGAAAGAATGTATGTTATTCTATTTCCAATCCAACACCAGACATTTGAGTTTATATCTTGTGCCAAATGAAATTTCTATGGAATAAAGACGTTTAAACATAAAGTGTAAAACAAAAACAAAAACTTATTAACAATATACTTTAAAAAATCATCTATTGGTAACAAACTGTAACTTAAATCCAACTTACATGAAAGTATACTGATCATAAAGCACATTTTTATAAGTCAAGCTAACACAAGACTTGATTGCATTAGTACGTTTGCCAAATACAATCTACTGTACCAATATATATCATTACTTATATCAGATGCACTAAACTGTTCGACTCATCTGCCAAGTGCGTTTACGAACAACGTGAGCTTTATTGATCACTTTAAGTGCCAAGAACACATTCTTTTTCTATACAACTTGTTATTTACTGTGGATTTATTTTACTGGCGTACGGCAATATACACCTTAGACTTAGAATATCAGTTGAAACGTTTGTTGGAGGAGTCACGGTGGCATAAGCACCCCCCCCCACCACACACACTATCTGTTAGCATTTTGGACTATATATAATGTTAAAGCAGTACGGGCACCACCGAGATGCGCAGGCTATCTCCAGTATCTTCTTAAGTTTGGGTATTACGAATTCAGAAAAATATAATGTCTTACGGCCTCTACGTCTCAGTTGTCAAGTTCAACAACTTTAAATCATTTAAGGTTGAAAAATAATACTAGTAATAACAGCTATTATTTTTGCCATTTTAAGAGTACTAAGATCCACACTTCTTCAAATTGTTCTAGCTACGAATTTGGCCTTTCATCTCTGCGTTATTATCTATTGTCTTATTGAACTAATTTCTTTCAGTTAGAAGTGAAAATCTTGTACATGAAATTTAAAAAAAATAAATATTCTTGTTGATGATTATGAGGAAAATAAATTAATTTACAACACTTATAATGATCTTGCAAGAAACGTTTTTTTTTCAACTTTTCATTTCATTTCTAAGATAGTAATTATGCTTTTTTATTTTCTAGATAAATTACTTTTTTAAGAACAAAATTTTACCACATAGAGGAAATATCTTACATATAGGCCAAGACTGGAATCATAAAACTTTTACCTTCTGCTTACAAAACCTGATAGCATCATTATTTGGTCAAGGGAGTAAAACAAATATTGAAAAAAGAGTATTTTAAAAACTATTTAGAAGATTGTTAATAGGTCTAGATTCTCTCTGTTGTTGGTTGGAAGACATTTATGTTTATACATAGCGTGGTCACAAGTAAATAGACACCACCTTTCAGAAAATGAAATTTTCAGTCATATTCACATGAATTGATATATTTATAATTTAATTAATATCTAGTAGATCTTCCTT
>NW_013671998.1:10168-14047 GCF_000517525.1 Limulus polyphemus | reverse complement strand
AGTCGAAATGCAAAATAAAATTCGTCTTCCACTGAATTACAGCAAAATTTCAAACCAAATTAACTCCAGGAAGATTTACTGATTTATTTTGATAAACTTTTTTTTTGGACACGTAGTTCAGCGTATAAACAATGAACTGAATCAAAACTAAAATTCTGTTTGCCATTCTGGACAAAAGATACTGAGTGCGTCACAATGTATATCAGTAGCGTTTGTTTGTGTTTCCAGGTTCAACATTTTGATCATTATATTAATAGTTTTTGTTTTCAAATATTAACTCTTTTGAGTGTCCTTCTAAACACCTAAATTCATCAAATTTATAATCAAATGCAGCACTGGTGAGGGCGAGATGTAGGTTGTCAATTTGCTGCCATTCTTTTACCATGTGAACTCCAACTTGTCCTGCCAACTATATCTCATCAATTGATAGATGTTGTAAATTCTCTATTCTATTTATTTTGAGGCAGGCATATTCTAGACGACAGTAAAACTAATTTCAAATATTTTGAAATTAATGTTTCTGCCGAGTTTCCAGAATTCGTTCTTCAATTTAGATTAATACTAGGAAAGTTGATTGGCTCACACTTTTTTTAGATCTTTACATTAAAGACCGAGATAGTGAAAAACAATATCTGCATGCCAAAGAAAGGATAAAATGTTACCCAAATGCCCAAGGACAAAAACATTTCGTAACTAAACCTAGAAAAAAGTTGCATTATACAAAGCATAAAGGTAACATCTACAGCTAATGTTTCTAACGTTATAAGATAATTTCAGTTCACAGTTTGTATCAAGTTAGATCGTAGTAGGGAGAGCAAGTAATTATTCAGTGTAGCACGCAAAACTTTGAGTAATAGTAAATGTATAGACATGAAATAAAATCTTGCATAGTGTAAAAGCTAGTAACGTGAAACGAAACCTTGTATAATAGTAAAACTAGTAACATGATATAAAACTGAAACCTTGTATTCAAGATTCACACAATTATAAAAATAACTATTGTATGTGCAACAACCATTCACTTATCACAGAACGCAATTTTAAATAAAAGTACTCTCTTCACAACAAGAACACGACTTTCACTAGGACTGTACATGAGGGTTTTATTATATCTTTAGTGATGTAATTTGTACATATATTGCTAAAAAATGGAGTTCTTAAAAATAGATTATTTTTTCAATAAAGGGCCACTTTTAATACATAAAAACATTACAGTTTATATCAGCACAATCCGAACAATTTTCCCGTGCAGTATTTCTTATAAAAATCCTTTTTTTAGAAAATGTTCACTATTTTTTTCAATGAGGTGAATACTATGATTACTAATTACTAGCAGAAACAGCCGCCCATAGGGCAGCGTTTCTGCTAGTATGTGTACTGTACTTAAACTATAAGATGCGTGCTCACCTTGACTCTACTGGACAGACTCTGGCTGCAGAAGGAGGGCAGATACTACACTGACACTGTCACCACCTCCATACTTCTCAACACATTGGCTAAGCCCAACTGCTGAATATTCTCCATGGTCCACCACACCAGTGGCTAGAACTAGTAAGTAGCAAAGGTCTACCATACTCCACTTAAAGAGGGGGAGAATTCGCAATGGGGAGACACAGAGAAGCGCTTGAATCCCCATTGTACCACCAACCAGAAAGGTCTTTTAATAGAGACAATTCAATGGGTGACCACAAAATCCCATTTTAAAAAGCAAGCAAGCACTAGCTAAAGAAGTGGGCAGTTACTTCCTTGGTGCCAGCATGGTCTTGATTGAGTAAATTTGTACTCCACGAGGATACTTCTAGTGCTCTTGCAGAACACCCCATCTCACAGTGTGTACAGGTAGAGCAAGGGCAGATGGTTTGAGTGCTCTTCATACACAATAGCTATTTTCCTCCTTGCATTTGCTAAAGTGTTTTGCATGCCACTAACCTTGAGGCAACTCCTACCTGATTTCATATGGTTTTACGTGAATTGCGCCACTGCATAATGGCGTCATCATGAGACAAAAGCCTTCCACCAATAGGAAGGTGATACACCTTCATGAGCACTAACTTCCCCTATGCATTTGCACTCGTGAATCTTCATTCTTTGACGAGGCAAGTAAGAAAATGTGTATTGCAAATGGGGAAGATAATGGAACTGTGTGAGGAAGTGAGTATCTATCAGAAATATATCTTCAGGTAAGGAAAACGTTAACTCTCGAGATGATAACTCACCTCCACACACAGGTTAGTTAGAATCTAACCTTGATATTGTAGTGCAAACTTTACCCAAATGAGCACCCTGATTCTAATGGGGTGTGACACCTGATAGCAGGAACTCCATAGGGGCACTCCCATGAGAGATTGCATTGCTTGTCGTTCAGGGTATACTCATCACCCATATATGAAAATGGAATTAAACCAAATTAACTCCTTTACTTTATCCAGAGTAAAAAATTAACATCTTCAAGAAAAGATAACACATAAGTAAGAAAGGATTTCTCCTTTGTAAAGCCATGTTAGCTGTCTGACGAAATTTTGAACTTCATCAAGTGATCCTGGAAAGCATCATTTCTAAGTTCCAACCCTCATTCACCCGTTAAACAAAGCTTTACGGAAATGTCACTCCTTGAACTTTTAAAGCCATTGGCCCAAGCATTTATAATAAAAAAATAAAACGACACCTTTTTAGCTAACATTCTGGCTTTCCATGGTTTTACTCTATCTCATTTTGTAGGCTTCTGTAGATATCATTCCTTCAAATTCCTTACATATTTTATAGAAGGAAACGACTGCTTTTATCAGATAAAATGTCACTTTATCACATCTTGTAAGCTTCCGCGGAACTGCCATACCTTAAACTCTACAACGCCTTCGCTTTCTAAATCAATGGCCTAAATATCTAATAGAGAAAAACTGTAGAACAGAAGTTCTGACTTTTCTTCGTTTTACTGCGGCACATATTGTAAGCTTCCGCAAAAATATCACTCCTTACACTTCTTATATAGTTAACCTATAAATCTAAAGACGCACAAATCCAGAAAGAGTTCCAACTTTCCATCGTTTTTTTTTGTCATTTTCTCTCCGAAGATGAATTTACCTAAACTGCGAACAACAGGGTTTCCATGAGATACTTTGTTTTATGTTGATTCATGATTTCAAACAATATTTAATGGTATTTCGTGAAATATTATTATGTTTTGATGTTTAAAGGATTGGTTAATTTGAGTTTTTGAAACGTAATCCCTGAATACATATGTATTTACTTAAACATTTGAACATCATAAAAAGTTAACTAAGTTCACAACTATCCCAGAACATTTTTATAAAAATACAGACCGAGCATGATTCGGGCTAACAAATATCAGACATTTACTAGGTGGTTATGTTGTTGTATAGCCTATAATTTCACTTTTTCAGATAAAAAATACATATTTGCAAAGGTGGTGTACCACTTCTCAGATTTAAACTTTCTTAAACGCTAGAATATTAGCCAATTTTATTATTTAATTAAATAAATGAAAACATATTTTATGTATGTATTTTTTAACCTTTAAAGTCCTAAGTTAAGTGAAGTTTTCAAAAGCGCTGAAACCTTGTTTGCATAAAATTTAAACACATCACGAATTTTACAGTTTAAAGTTAATTTAAAAACCAGGAAAAATTACGTAAAAATTAGATACGGTCGAAAATTGCATATTTTGTCTAGTAGTCATAAAATGATTTGATATCATGGATATACCTTTATTACTTAAAACAGACATTCCTAGTATGATTTTAATATTTCTTGATATTTATCATGATCACTTTTTATACATATTACAATTTATGACTGCTCCTTCTAGTGATTTATGTTACCACATTATTATAGATTATTACTATTATATATATATATATA
>NW_013671998.1:8630-10130 GCF_000517525.1 Limulus polyphemus | reverse complement strand
AAATATCATGATAAATTACAGTTCGGCTTTATAATGAACATGGTCTAGTTTTTTGGATTGCTTTGTCCATGGCAAGCAATGGGATTGCTAAATGCCCGCGTAATCAGCTATATGTGGCAAATCAATAAAACAGACTGTGCCTCACGAACATTTTTCATCAAAATTAGTAACAACAACTGTTTTTTCGCTGTGTAGTAAAAAAAAATGGTAGCAATAATATTACTTAAATACTTACATTAATGTAGAAAATAAAACACACGGCACGCATAAACTGTATTCTTCTCCATAAAATGCTTTGTATTTTTCTTTGGGTTGCATTCAGTTCTACAGCCACATGAATAGTCAGGGAAGGTCTTGTAGCGAACCGCCGCTAGAGGGCGTCACACATGTGTCGACCTAAGGCAATAAGGGAGGGAGAAATGTCATCAAAGACAATGACGTAATAGTTCAATAAATTGTCACCAGATGGAGCGTTGTTAGGGCCGCGTTGCTAAGCCACCATTACAGGCGGCCATGACATATTTTCACGAGAGGGTGCGTTGTTAGTGACACTTGGCTAGGCTGCCATGACATATTTTCACGAGAGGGCGCGTTGTTAGTGACACTTGGCTAGGCTGCCATGACAGGCAGCCGTGACGTCATAGTTCCATTGAACCAACATAATATGCCTCAACATGACCATATTTAATCGGTTTAAATCACTAATTTATTAGTTAATTAAATCATTTATAATTAAACATCCTAAAAAGGACGCTTAACACTAATTCACTTATAATTACACCCATAAAGACAGTGTTTCTATAAACGAAGGATGATGATCTCATTGTCTCAACACGTCATCAATGGCTAGAAAGAAGAGGCGGAAAACTTTTATTAAAATAATAGCCAATTATAATACATTGTCTTTATATATTTACATTATACTCAAACTTGAAAATAAACGGTTCAAACTCTATATAATCATATATTTTCTACATATATATAATGGTCACCATACTTTAACTAGAGTTTCTGTATGTCACTGAAATTGAAAATCAATAATCATAGCTCTTGTACGATATAAAGGACGGCAGATGGTTTGTATCGATACTTTCAAAGTGTGTAACATTCATCACTGAACTTAGGTAACTGGAACTGTGTGATAATGTGTTATGACTTTAACTTATTCCTGTTGCTAAAGTGAACATTACAAAATTTTCGTAAAACTTATAACAACTTCATTGACATTTAAGATGTAAAAACTATATTATTATGTTACATAGTAAAATTAATACTAACTTAATTATAATAAGCATTGTCTTTGAATGATGATCTTTAGAAATAAATGTAATCACGTTGGTGGATGGTATTTGATGTGAATCTTATAGAAACGCTCATTATAAAGTGATTTCATGTAAATGATAGATATATCTTTTCTTATAGACCATATTGTTACATCTCTGTATGTTTGTTTGTTAATTCTTCTAAGATACAAGTCCTTTCTTTATAAAACTTGTTTAT
>NW_013671998.1:0-8019 GCF_000517525.1 Limulus polyphemus | reverse complement strand
CTCAACACGTGCTACCAGCGTCAATTGACTCCCGCTGTCGCAACGCACTAGCGAATCTTCTAGAATATTCATCACGTGACCCCCGCTGTCGTAACACACTAGCGAATCTTCTAGAATACTCGTCACGTGACCCCCAATGTCGTAACAATATCTTTTGCCGTGAGATTACAAACTTAGAAGTATATCACCATACTGAAAAACGTTTACTTTAATATTGTTACAATGATAGAGTGATGTAACAAAGTAATTAATATTTTATCTGTACTTTTTATTGTACAAGAGCCACAATCAGTGTTCTGTATCGTTATATATCAGATAAAGTATAATAGCTTAATGAATAAAAGGTCAGTAAGAGTATTTAACTAAGTAGGAAGTGTAACAAGAATTGTACCTTTATTTTTCTGAAAGTTAATTTAACCTTGGTAATCCATACATATTTCAGTTTGTGTTATTTGTAACTATCAAAGATTATCATGCTGTCAGCTTGTGAGAGAAAATTGTTCCTCAGCTAAAATTGAAGAACTTAGTTTGAATTATAAGATAGACGGACTGTTATTTCTTTACGTGCCTAAATGATTACACCTTCAAAAAGTTAGACAATATATAGATCTGTGTGAATTTTATTTGTAATGTTAAATTTAAACGACAAATATGTGCGTTCTAGATTCTAAACAAGAAGCAGAAAATAATTTCCTAATGTACCATCAAATATTAGGAATTTAGCTTTCTGTGTTGTTGTGTAAAGTGCATGAACAGATATTTTTGTTTTGCTGACTGTTAAGTTCAGTGACATACAAAATCCATTCTTCGCTGTCAGAATTAATGTATAGTGGACATAACAGTTTAGTTGGATTGTAAACATACTGGATTTATAAAACGTGAAAGAAAAGATATGTATTATCTTGTCTTTTATTGTAAGAAACTTGAAAGATACTGAAATAAAATTTCTGCTTTGATTGTCCGTTTTGCATAAACGAATGCTTTACTTTTTTCTCAATCAAAGTATCCGTCAAAACACTATATCAGTTATTAGCATTACATCATTTATTAAGGTATTTAACTTTAGATGCTACATTTCCACCCGACCAACAAACTCGGGTATTGACCAATATGTGACTAAGAGTCAAAGCATTGGCCACCCTTTGGCATCTCTTCTTAGAAAGTTCATTTGTTCTGGATATATATATATTTAAGTGTGTAAAATAATAAACAAAATGAGATAGAGCTATGGGATACGAGTGTATTCGTTGTGGTGAATATTTTCAAAATGTTCAATCGTGTGATCACCATCTACATACGAATCATTTTGGTGAATGTTCTATCTGTTTTGTTTATGGAGATGTATTTACATAGTCATATAATTAAACATTTAAATATTCCACAATTATTATTACACTGGGCCCTTTGAGTTATACATAATAGACATAATGTATCTTAAATGAGGATTCGGACAGAAGATGATGAAGATGAAGGCTATTCCTCTTCTGAAGAAAATGATTTTGTTTAAATGTATGAAATTCCATCAATTTTATCAACAGCAAAAAATGGAACTTCTCATAAATGAAGTGTATGTTAACAGATCTATATTCAGTCCTTTTCAGCCTCTGTAGAGATTTAAAGACTCAGACCACATACAACAAAGTAGAAAAGAATAATCATCGTCTAGTTTACACCAAACAATACACACTTTCAGACTTTAACACCCTTCTATATGGATACTGATTTTTTTCTATCTAATGGAACTAACTCCTCGCCATGGTCTATGGACTGAAATGAGGGCATGTGCAGGGCCTGGGGTAAGAATCCTAGGTGTACTCAAACATGATCTATATAAGGTGAGTCCCTTTCATTTATTTTTCATGTTACATGAATGATGACTATTACTAAGATGGTTGATCACACACTGTTCTTTCTTGAGTACTTGTAAGATAAGATACATTTATTCAGTGTATAAGAATCGATTTAAGCTGATTATTCAGTTTATTTTCACTATATACTGTAGTGTTTAAGTAAGTATCAAAATGAGAAATCTGTATACATAAATACTGTCATTCTGATTTTGATAAAATGAAGAGGTGATATTATTAATTTCTTATTAATCTGAAGAAAACGATTTAATAACAACAGAGACCTCTAAGATCAAATGACAACCAGTGCAGTAACAATACAAATAATGAAGGATCATCTTGAAAAGAAAAAGAAACCAAACCTACCTGGATATGTGACACATGTATTTTTAGTGTTAAGACTATTGTGAAGTTTGTAACATAATACATGGGAAATTGTATTTTTAAAAAGGGGATGACAACACGGTCATTGGAGTTCCCCAAGATATTTTAGACAATTAGTATGTTGTGTGTATAATTGTTATGATATTGATTATCAATGTAATAAATCATAGTGGAAATGTTTACGCAAACAAAATCTCTGTCTTGTCTTTGATTAAAAAAAGTGTCATAAAATAAACATATCGCTAATTCTAGATAATCAAAACTGACATTGTCATGTGGTTGTCAATGACTTCAACATACAGTATTTGAAATCTTCGTCTAATATATAGCAACAATGTTTCAAATCATCCTCGAAAATTATAACATAAGATATTTAAAATCATAATTAGACATTAATCTAGCTGAACTTATGAACAATTGTCAGGCACAGAGTTGAGTAGAAAGTATGCAATAATTGTAAGCTATTGAAATGCCCCATAAAATATTGAGAATATATAATTAGTTTTTTATCATTATGTAAGTAAAAAAACTATGATTACTGACTTAGTTTTAGTATCTTTACTCAAAGATACTTTAGTCACAGAAACTTATATTTATGTAGAAAATATACAATTACATAGAGTTTGAACCGTTTATCTTCAAGCTTGAGTATAATGTAAATACATAAAGACAATGTATTATAATTGGTTTTTATTTTAATAAATGTTTCCCCCTCTTCTTTTTAGCCATTGATGACATGTTGAGACAATGAGATCATCATCCTTCGTTTATAGAAACACTGTCTGTATGGGTGTAATCACATGATGATATTTGTATTTCACATTTCACACATCTAAGTAGATATTAAAAGTAGTTTTGAATCGTTTTTTATTATATAATTCGTTGTATTGTATAATGAAATCTCATACATTTCACATGTTTATGTAAATATCGTAGACTAGAATTGAATAGATCTTTCATTTTTAAAAATTCTTCTAAGCTAATTGAAATACTCTGACTGTTTGTCGGGCACAGTATGTAATAATTGTACTTAACCCGTAAGATGAATCATTCCTCTCTTCTTAGTTAAAGGTTGTTTGAAGTGTAGATGATAATGATGTCAGTATTTCTGCAGTGGTTTTGCGTACTGTAGAATCACTGTCTGTATGTGTGTGTGACCACATGATGACCTTTGTACTTTTTAAAAGTCTGTATCCAGATCGTATGTGTGTGATTTCCTAATAGTTGTCTTAGTTTCAAAATTGTATGCAGTTTGGTATTTTAAATAATAATAAAGTTAAACAGTAAGTTGTTTATTTATTATATTTATTTGTAGGAGGACGATAAAAGTAAATTATTCACTATAATAACTGTCTTATTCAAATGGTATGTATGTTTTACTTGAAAGTGAAACAATAAGTGTCCTACAGAACATTGTTTGAAAGAAGCTATGAACAGTTAACGAATGTATTCTATACTTTCACAAGATTTCTGTACACAAAGAAGTTTGGAGGTATGTTTACCAGTGATCAATTCCTAAAGGAATTAGACAGTTCTGAAAGATTTATGCAATTTTAGTATTCTATATAAAATGGATTGATAAACAGTAAGTCACTCATTTATTATTTTTAGTTATATCAAACTGAATTAGTAAAGATGTTAAAATATCCAAAAGAATGGTTTTAACATAATTAAATCTAGACAATCATCATATCTGGAAGTGTAGTGTCCACCCTTGTAAAACATGAGATAAAACTATAAAGTATTTTATGCAAAATGAAATATTTTGTCAAGTTATAGCATAAAGTCAAACTATAGAAAGGGTAAGTTTAATTAGTGCATAATATTTAATAAACGTTTTATTGATGAAATGTGTTGAGACACATTGAAAAAATATTTTGCTTTAGTAACACAATGTATATATATAACACCTTCCACCTTTGTAAAACATGAGATAAAAGTATCTTATGTAAAAATGAAATATTTTGTCTTGCATATTAAATTAGCACCGAAAATCTATGAAATAATCACTTCATTTATAATTAAAGAGTCAAACAGTAAGTTATAATTAAGATATCATTCTTTTTATGATGATTTAAATGGTTAGAAAATGTAATTAATAACTTAGTGATAAACGTCCTTTTTAAAATGATATAAATGGTCAGGAAATGTAATTAATAATTTAGTGATATACGTCCTTTCTAGGATGACTTAAATGGACAGAAAATTTAGTTAACTAATGAAATAGTGTTTAGCATCCTTTTTAGGATGATTTCATTATAAATAAATTAATTAACTAATGAATTTGCATTAACCATCATTTGTAGGACGATTTAATTATAGATGAATTAATAAACTAATGAATTAGTGTTAAGTGCGATTTTTAGGATAATTTAATTATAAATGATTTAATTAACTAATGAATTAGTGATAAGCATCCTTTTTAGGATAATTTAAGTATAAATGATTTAATTAACTAATGAATTAGTGATAAACATCCTTTTTAAGACAATTTAAATATAAATGATTTAATTAACTAATAAATTAGTGATTTAAGCCAATTAAGTATAGTCATGTTGAGACATGTTATGGTGGTTTAATGGAACTATGGTGTCATGGCTGCCTCTCATGGCAGCCTAGAAACATGTTCATACTTTGTGGAACTATTATGTCATGGCTGCCTGTTATGGTGGCCTAGGAATGTGCCCCTAACAACGCGCCCCTAGTGACAATTTATTGAAATATGACGTCATCGACTTTGATGACATCTCCCCTCCTCTATTGCTCTAGGTCTGCACATGTGTAGCGCCCTCTAGCGGAGCACCGCTCAAGAGCTGCCTTAACTACTCACGTGACAAAACAATAGAACAGCTGAGGTTCACGATTCTTCTTCATTAAGGTGTTCAGTTATATTGACAATAAGAATTACAACTCAATTATATTATTTAAATCTTGGCAATAAGTTATTCCGATATTCTTGTTATTGAACATTAAAGTTACAGTACTTCCTAAATAAATTACTTTAAAGCAAAGTGAACTAAAACTACCTGAAAGGTTATGCACCTGAATCACATTTCCTAAGAACATGATATTAGAGCAACATTAATCAAAAACTACATGACTGTCGATACATTTGGGTTACAATTCTAAATGAAGCAGCTTTATGTCGTAATACTATAGTACAATGTACTGAGAGATGTTGGACAAATAACACACCAGCTTACATTTTCTAATGACTTCACGCAATAGCCTAATGGAGTAACTATGCTTGACAGGTGATATATCCAGATGTCATTTCCTCGTAGTCTAGTACTACAATCAAATGAATTAAAAAGTGACATATGTGAGGTACATTTCCCAGTATAGTAAAAATTTAGCAAAATGTGGTTAAAGCTGTCTGATAGGTTCCATTTTCAGATCACATTTGCTAATGAGGTATTTCTATGACCAAATAGACTGAAAATAAACATCAAGATCACAGTTCCCAAATTGACGAAAGGTTGCCTGATAGATGACAATTTTGGATTACAGTTACATAAGATGGGCTAAACATAGCTTGACATACTTGGGTTATATATCTCAATGAAGTAACGCTCAGTTAAATGACTTAAAAGATGCATGATAGGTAACATATTGAGGTTAAAATTTTAATAACACAATACCATACCGAAACATTTTCTAATGAAGTACAACTGTGGCAGAATGGACTAAAAGCTGTTTGAAAAAAAGATACATCTGAGTTATAATTAGCAAACTGGACTAACTGCTGTAACTCTAGTTACAGTGGCTCAAAATGTTATTACAAAGTACAAGCAATAAAATATCAGAAAAGATTCGATCATTATAATGTATGAAAATAGATTAACAAGTACTAATAAAATCTATTAATAAAAGTTCATGAAACAAAAAAAAAGACACAGTTCATAACATTTACTAAATTAATAGTGTTGCGTCAGCGAGGTCACGTGACTAGTGTCACGCCCCCTGCTTTCTGGAAATATCTTGTACCTTCGTGAACAGTCGGGAGATTACTAGATATAGGGTAGTCTGGTATATACATATAAGAGGGTGACAACGTGACGGCATAATAATGTGTGTGTAGGTAATGAGTAATTGAACTGCAGTCAGAGAGAGACGTATTGTTGAAGTTAACGTTCGTTCGTTATAGTGTTTGTTATAGCGCGACTGTTGAAGTTGAGTGTATCGTAAAGTTGTATTCGGAAAGAATAAACCAGTTTTATTTAAGAGAGGACTTGTGTCGCTAAAGTTTCGTCGGAACGAATTTACGGAAAATAAATTAACAAACAGAGACGTAACAATATAATTGCTCAAGCATCTGAGAAACGAAATAAGTTAGTTTCAATAGTGTTCTAGTGAACAGTTGAAGGATAAAATATAGTCTGTATACACTGATTGCAATGGTGGTGTTTTTTGAAACTGTTACAAACGAACCAGGACTGAAACACTACCAAAACAAGCACTAGTAATTTCTGTATCACGTGATTGACTAATATGAAACATTTCAAAATGATATGTATTTCTAAGATGGAGGTAGGGCTGTAAATGACACAGAAATGAGTAATCGAGAACGTATAGTACCATACTTTCTTGACATTATGTTGCTTAACCTTCCAGTTGGAAGTTGTATAAACCATATTAAATTAACTCAGAGTAAGTAGTGTGAAAGTTCATAGACTATGTTAAATTCTAAAAGTACAGAACAAAAATTACAGTCGTTTCTCTTCTGACGAAAACTTCATCTTATTTTACTTATATTTATTCTTATCTCTTAAAATTATAAAATATTTTATCTAAAACTTTTAACCCTTAAACAGTCCGATATAACAGTAATGAGTATTGCGAAATTTAACAGTCCTGTAAAGTAAAGGTTCTTGTATAAAACCATTTTTATGTTTAACAGTCCTGTAAGTTAAAGGTTCTTATATAAACCATTTTTATGTTTAACAGTCCTGTAAGTTAAAGGTTCTTATATAAAACATCTTTTATGTTAAAAAAGAATGAAGTTAAACTATACTACCAGCCAATAACGTATCAGGAAATTCAAAACATTTCATTAAAAAATATCCAAATATCGTTGTTGTTGTTGCCATTCAATTGCACAAAATGGTTTCAGAAGATGTATTTGTATTTTGACATAAGTACTTTCGAAAACATTCGAAGAGTGTATATTTATGATTTAAATCGAAACATACTTCTGAAATTTATTAAATAAAAACGTCGTTCAAGGTTTTGCTGCCCTTGGAAATCGTGGCCAATCTGATGGCCATGATTAGGCATTGTAACTTTACACTGTAGTATCCATTGTTTCTGCGAAGACTATAAGTCAGTCTTAGATCACACATCTTGACACATATCTCACAAATCCTCCACCGTACATAGTCGAAAGAAATTGCTGTGAGTTTTTCTTCAGTAATCATTCTCATTGGTTTCGATCTGTGGCTGGAAGCTTGTGAACTGTAACCTGTATGCCTCCATAAAATTCAAATTCTTGGTTATTGTAATATTAACTGATAAAAGGAAATTTGTCCAGCATCATCGCAACAGTCTTTTGGGTCGGATTTTTTATTTCGTACTCATAGCCTTTACTTTATAGATAACAGCATTGTACCGAATTTATTTGAGGTTGGTATCTAAATCGGTTACTATTCTATATGTATTTAGTCATAACTCTTCCTGGTGTCAATGCACCGTCAGGTGATCAGGAAATTTTCATGTACTAAATAGAAATATTATGTCATGAGACATGTTTGTTTGTTTGAAGTTAAGCACAAAGCTACACAATAGGCTA
>NW_013671997.1:52154-54078 GCF_000517525.1 Limulus polyphemus | reverse complement strand
TACCCAGTCGACCACATGAAACAACAACACACAAGACACGTGTTAATACCCAGTCGACCACATGAAACAACAAAAAACAAGACACGTGTTAATACTCAGTCAACAACACGAAACAACAACACACAAAACACGTGTTAATAACCCAGTCAACCACACGAAACAACAACACACAAGACACGTGTTAATACCCAGTCAACCACACGAAACAACAACACACAAGACACGTGTTAATACCCAGTCGACGACATGAAACAACAACCCATAAGACACGTATAATACTAGGGACTACAGACTTTTATCGATATGGTTGTTTTTTTTCGTCATATCTGAGAAAACTAACCACCACTCGTGTAGAATAGGCGGGGAGGGGCGCTTTAAGCTTTCTCCAGCGAGGTTTGTTGCGCAACTCTATCCGCCAACACAGTTTATGCACTTATAATATCAGGGAGACGATAAGAAAAGGCTATATTTTATTAATTTAGTTTGTAAAAATTTTAACTATTCATGAAATATAGAAAATTACCTTACTCATGGAATAGAGTACAGAACTCCCCCCACCCTCTCCTCTAAGCATACAAAGCAAAGTCTCCCTCACTCAACATCATCTAATCATACTCAAGAAAAATTGCTTATAGGGGTAAGAGGAATCTGGAATCTTTTTTTTTTTCTCAACAGAATAAAAAAAAAGTTATAAGTGCGTAGAAATGAAGAAATATTTGTCATAGCAGGAAGTTCGAGGTTCATTTTCTGCATGGGAGAAACTAGCAACCATGAAATTACCCCTAGGAACTGCACTTGATTCTGTCTTTCATGGGTAGTTGTTTTTAGTTGCTTCACCCCCACCCCCCGTCTTTTCAGCAGACGTCCTTACGGCCATCATTGGCCCCGGTGAAAAATATACTCCAATATTTTTTTGATTGATGCTTGAATGTGCATAAGTAATTAAGGCACGGTTAATGTTTACTTAAATATTTCTTACGCATTGTTTTGCTGCCCTCATAGGCCCCCTGGTGGGCACTGGGCCCCGGGAAAATATCCCGGCCTTCCCGCCCTCTTGGTGGGCCCGCGCCTTTACATACTCTCGAAATCAGATACGTTGAATGTAGAATGGTCCAGTATATTGTTGTTTTTACGTATAAGTAGCAAACGTTGAGTATGATGTTTAAGTGATTTAAATCGTTAAAAAAAAAGTGACTTATTAGGTCTGGTTTTAGTTTATTTTGAAATTCACACAAAGATGCAAAGGGGTTTTCCGTGTTAGCCGTCCCTAATTTAGCAGTGATAGACTAGAGAGAAGGCAGCTAATCAACATCACCCACCGCCAATTCTTGGCTACTCATTTACCAACGACCAGTGAGATTTACCCGTCACATTATAACTCCCCCACGGCTGAAAGGGGAGCATGTTTGGTGACGGGGATTCGAACCAGTGACCCTCAGATTGCGAGTCGAGCGCCATCTCAGACCAGAGTTATTACGAATCCTATGATAAGCCTTGGGGAGAAATCATATATTGTGAAAAAATTAATTACCACAGCGGTTACTTTTAGACTGCCCCCCCCCCAGTAGCACAGCGGTATGTCTGCGGACTTAAAACGCTAGAATCCGGGTTTCGATACCCGTGGTGGGCAGAGCACAGATAGCCCAATGTGTAGCTTTGTGCTTAATTTCAAACAAACAATCAAAAATACTTTTAGACTAATTTGGTAATGACCATCCGCCTTGTAAAACAACTGTTTTCCTAGGATGCTAATTCATGTTTTTCTCCAAAACTTCCTTAGAACTATAATTATTGTTCCTTTCCCAGTAGAACACTGTTCTTGGCCAATTTGTTGGTGATTCCTTTTCCAGTAGAACACTGTTCTTGTCCAATTTGTTGGTGATTTCTTTCGCAGTAGAACACTGTTCTTGGCCAATTTGTTGGT
>NW_013671997.1:50861-51641 GCF_000517525.1 Limulus polyphemus | reverse complement strand
CAATTTGTTGGTGATTTCTTTTCCCAGTAGAATACTGTTTAGACAGTTTGTTGGTGATTCCTTTTCCAGTAGAACACTGTTCTTAGCAAATTTGTTGGTGATTTCTTTTCCCAGTAGAATACTGTTTAGACAGTTTGTTGGCGATCCATTTCCCAGTAGAACCCTGTTCTTGGCCAATTTGTTGGTGATTTCTTTTCCCAGTAGAATACTGTTTAGACAGATTGTTGGCGATCCCTTTCCCAGTAGAACACTGTTCTTAACAAATTTGTTGGTGATTTCTTTTCCAGTAGAACACTGTTCTTGGCCAATTTGTTGGTGATTCCTTTTCCAGTAGAACACTGTTCTTAGATAATTTATTGGCGATTCCTTTCCCAGTAGAACACTGTTCTTGGCCAATTTGTTGGTGATTCCTTTTCCAGTAGAACACTGTTCTTAGATAATTTGTTGGCGATTGCTTTCCCAGTAGAACACTGTTCTTGGCCAATTTGTTGGTGATTCCTTTTCCAGTAGAACACTGTTCTTGGCCAATTTGTTGGTAATTTCTTTCCCAGTAGAACACTGTTCTTGGCCAATTTGTTGGTGATTCCTTTTCCAGTAGAACACTGTTCTTAGCCAATTTGTTGGTGATTTCTTTCTCAATAGAACACTGTTTTTAGCCAATTTGTTGGTGATTCTTTTCCCAGTAGAACACTGTTCTTAGCAAATTTGTTAGTGATTCCTTTCCCAATAGAACACTCTTCTTAGATAATTTGTTGGCGATTCCTTTCCAAGTAGAACACT
>NW_013671997.1:41468-49955 GCF_000517525.1 Limulus polyphemus | reverse complement strand
TAGAACACTGTTTTTAGCAAATTTGTTGGCGATTCCTTTTCCAGTAGAAAACTGTTCTTATCCAATTTGTTAGCGATTGCTTTCCCAGTAGAACACTGTTCTTAGATAATTTGTTGGCGATTTCTTTCCCAGTAGAACACTGTTTTTAGCAAATTTGTTGGCGATTCCTTTCCCAGAAGAACACTGTTCTTAGCAAATTTGTTAGCGATTCCTTTCCCAGTAGAACACTGTTCTTAGATAATTTGTTGGCGATTCCTTTCCAAGTAGAACACTGTTCTTAGCCAATTTGTTGGCGATTCCTTTCCCAGTAGAACACTTCTTCTTAGATAATTTGTTGGCGATTCCTTTCCCAGTAGAACACTGTTCTTAGCAAATTTGTTAGCGATTCCTTTCCCAGTAGAACACTCTTCTTAGATAATTTGTTGGCGATTCCTTTTCAAGTAGAACACTGTTCTTAGCCAATTTGTTGGCGATTCCTTTCCCAGTAGAACACTGTTCCTAGATAATTTGTTGGCGATTCCTTTCCCAGTTGAACACTCTTCTTAGATAATTTGTTGGCGATTCCTTTCCAAGTAGAACACTGTTCTTAATCAATTTGTTGGCGATTCCTTTCCCAGTAGAACACTGTCCTTAGCCAATTTGTTGGCGATTTTATTAAATTCTTTTCAGCCCCATATTTTGTGTTTTTTATTCATAATTTTATAAAAACTAAAACAATGAAATTGAATAATATTAATAATCAGGTAAATCAATAATAGTTGATTAATGAAATATTATACAACTAACACTGTCGACTTATGACATCAAATAGATTACAAACACTGTCGACTTATGACATCGCACAGATTACAAACACTGTCGACTTATGACATCACATAGATTACAAACACTGTCGACTTATGACATCGCACAGATTACAAACACTGTCGACTTATGACATCACACAGATAACAAACACTGTCGACTTATGACATCGCACAGATAACTAACCATGTCGACTTATGATATCGCACAGATCTTACACGAACGACTTAATTATACAAGAAATTGAGAATCCATTCGATGCCATTTTTATTGTCATTCGCTATTTAATTATATCAACAAAAGAATTCCCGATATCAAAAATATGGAATAAATAGGTGCACGGCGCATCTCAGTCTGAGACTTATCCAGCGACATAGATAAGAATGAACGGGGAGGGAGTATTGTTGATAAGGGAGTTTGTTCATGGGTGGCCAAAAGAAGAAGGGACAGGCGTCATTGTCGCTCAAAGTTCGTTCCACTTTCGTGACACTATAGTATCGGCTCAACACTTTGAACATCTTTCTATTCAGAATTATCAAGTGGGAGGGGGGGGGGGCAAAAAGACATATAACGGACGCCAAGCTAAACACACTTTTCACTTAATGTTCCCTTTAGATAAGCCCCCACCCCACCCCAAGTGGTACGTCTACGGACTTACAACGCTAGAAACTGGGTTTCGACATCTGTGATGGGCAGAGCACAGATAACCTATTGTGTAACTTTGTGCTTACCTTTAAACAAGCAAACCCTTTAGATAATGTGAAATACAACTAACAAAAAATGTGCTTACACAATTGAGGGTGAATATGTAAAGCCACAAAACAACAGTTTAAAAGGAAAAATGTAATATTTAAACCCACACACACATAGAATACATGAATCTATTTCATATGCCTTGAAGTACATTGACTTCGTTAACATGATGAACAAATTTAACCTAGAATGTTGCCTTGTCTGTTGAGTGAGTAGTTTTTAAAAGTTTCGTCTAAAGATGACCTTTATCACATTATTTGCAGAACATAAACTAATGGATCGGGCACAAGCATTGTATTTATTGATACATAAACTAATAGATCATTATAGTCATTGGTACATAAACTAATAGATCATTGTATTCACTGGTACATAAATTAATAAATCATTGTATTCATTGGTACATAAACTAATAGATCATTGTATTCATTGGTACATAAATTAATAAATCATTGTATCCCTTGGTACATAAAATAATAGATCATTATATTCATTGGTACATGAACTAATAGATCATTGTATTCATTGGTACATAAACTAATAGATCATTATAGTCATTGGTACATAAACTAATAGATCATTGTATTCATTGGTACATAAATTAATAAATCATTGTATTCATTGGTACATAAAATAATAGATCATTGTGTTCGTTGGTACATAAATTAATAGATCATTATAGTCATTGGTACATAAACTAATAGATCATTATATTCATTGGTACATGAACTAATAGATCATTGCATTCATTGGTACACAAACTAATAGATCATTGCATTCATTGGTACATAAACTAATAGATCATTATAGTCATTGGTACATAAACTAATAGATCATTGTATTCACTGGTACATAAACTAATAGATCATTATATCCATTGGTACATAAACTAATAGATCATTGTATTCGTTGTTACATAAACTAACAGATCATTATATTCATTGTTACATAAATCAATAGATCATTGTATTCATTGGTACATAAACTAATAGATTATTATATTCATTGGTACATAAACTAATAGATCATTATATTCATTGGTACATAAACTAATAGATCATTGTATTCATTGGTACATAAACTAATAGATCATTATATTCATTGGTACATAAACTAATAGATCATTATATTCACTGGTACATAAACTAATAGATTATTATAGCCATTGGTACATAAATTAATAGATCATTGTATTCACTGGTACATAAACTAACAGATCATTATATTCATTGGTACATAAACTAATAGATCATTGTATTCATTGTTACACAAACTAACAGATCATTATATTCATTGTTACATAAATCAATAGATCATTGTATTCATTGGTACATAAATTAATAGATCATTGTGTTCGTTGGTACATAAATTAATAGATCATTATATTCATTGGTACATAAACTAATAGATCATTGTATTCATTGTTACATAAACTAACAGATCATTATATTCATTGTTACATAAATCAATAGATCATTGTATTCATTGGTACATAAATTAATAGATCATTGTGTTCGTTGGTACATAAATTAATATATCATTATAGTCATTGGTACATAAACTAATAGATCATTATATTCATTGGTACATGAACTAATAGATCATTGTATTCATTGGTACATAAACTAATAGATCATTATAGTCATTGGCATATAAACTAATAGATCATTGTATTCATTGGTACATAAATCAATATATCATTGTATTCATTGGTACATAAATTAATAGATCATTGTATTCATTGGTACATAAACTAATAGATTATTGTATTCAATAGATCATTGTATTCATTGGTACATAAATTAATAAAGCATTGTATTCATTGGTACATAAACTAATAGATCATTTTATTCAATGATATATAAATCAATAAATCGTTGTATTTATTTGTACATAAACTAATAGATCATTGCATTTATGGGTACATAAAGTAATATATCATTGTATTCAATGGTACACAAATCAATAGATCATTGCATTTATGGGTACATAAAGTAATATATCATTGTATTCAATGGTACACAAATCAATAGATCATTGTATTCAATGGTACACAAATCAATAGATCATTGTATTCATTGGTACATAAACTAATTGATCATTACTTCATTCGGTATGTCTTTACAAGTATATTAGGTATGTTTTTACAGGTATACTCGGTATGTCTTTATAAGTATATTCGGTATGTCTTTACAGGCTTATTTGGTATGTCTTTATAAGTATATTCGGTATGTCTGTACAGGCATATTTGATATGTCTTAACAAGTATATTCGGTATATCTGTACAGGTATATTAGGTATATTTGATATGTCTTTACAAGTGTATTCGGTATAATTTTACAGATATATTTGGTATGTCTTCACAACTATATTAGGTACATTTTTACAGGTATATTTGGTACGTCTTTACAAGTATACTAGGTATATTTTTACAGGTATATAAGGTATATTTGGTATTGTGAGGTACACAGCTCTGTTCTCTAGATTACACTTTAATATCAAATTTCACTGTTTAACTAAACATACTAACTATTTCAAGGGGGTATCACTTGTAAATATCTCCCATCCCAATGTTCAGGTATGTATAAATATTCTTATTCACGCCCTGTCATCCCTTAGAAAGGGATTTATCGAAGTTTATATTTTTGTTTCTCATATTAATAACAGCACTCCAAAAGCACTTGGAGGGCAATAACAGAAAATTCATGTTTTTGGTATAATAATAATAATAATTTTACAGATAGAGGCGCTAAAATGTAATTAAAGTATAAGCTGTATCCTGAGGGGCAAGACCCCCTCATACGTGGTTACCTGTAGTAAAATGTACCTGTCACACTTGCTAAAGTGTGCACAACAAATGTAATAAATGTTCTCTTGACATTTTTGTCATTCGATAGGCGAACCGGTCGACAGCCCATTTCGTGACGCCGCGGGAAATTTTCCGAGGTCCAGACGGTCCGATCTACCCCTGTCTCTGTTTAAATCTCATGTTCTTTCTAGTTGACGGCATTATATTATCTTAAACAGATCACACCTTGGCAGTTGCAAACTTAACTTCACATTAACAACAGATAAGGCCGGTTCCTTATCAATACTTTGTTAAACAGATAAGGCCGGTTCCTTATCAATACTTTGTTAAACAGATAGGGTATTGATAAGGAACCGGCTTTGTTAAACAGATAGGGCCGGTTCCTTATCAATACTTTGTTAAACAGATAGGGCCGGTTCCTTATCAATACTTTGTTAAACAGATAGGGCCGGTTCCTTTTGAATCCTCTGCTTTCTGCTGAACATGTCTAGACTCTATTGAGCACGTTCTTTTTTACGACAAACTTCTAAATAAACCCGTTTCTTTGTGTACTTTGTCAACACATTTTGATGTTTCTTCTCAAGTGACATCTTCTATCAATAAAGTTTTACTTTACACTCTGAAATTTTTTTCTTACATGATATCTTAAAACATTTATTAGAAAAAAAAAGTCCAATACCTTTCTAACCAGGAAACTCACAAATCTACCCAGACTACCAACTGTACCCGAACTTAGTATATAATCTTGTCTTCAATACACTGATAAAAAAAACTTAACTTTAAAAAAATCAATTTATACGCGTACTTTATCGCTGATTTCAAACTTACGCCATCTATACACAATTTTTTCGTACTAAAGTCCTCCTCCCAATTGTTCTTGGCTTGTATATCTTTACACGTGTGAAGGCTTCAAGCCTCCTATGTTGGCAAAACCAAACGCCATCTATAGGCTACAACTTTACTCTTGTTTTAAAAGATGCTTCATTAAACGTCTTTGATTCTCATGTTGTTAAGAAGTTAATTACTTGATATTTATTTTTATTCTTGGTGTACGTAGGTCCGAAATTGCTTAATTCACACCGTTCACAGACATTCACACAATTCACAGATTATCGACTACAACAGCCTTGGAAGCATTGAATTTTCTGAACGATAGAGAGTCGGTGGAAGAGGACGTTTCGAATAACTTTTCTAACCCGTCTGCGGCATCAGAACGGTTAAATATGTCACGATGACGCACTCGTAATTTATAGTTTAACCTAACTTAGTAATTTTCAGCACAAACAACTAGTAAGGTGTTAGTCATACATTCCTTGTGGAACAGCCAGCGCTATGAAGAGAAAGGCAAAAGTTGAGTATCTTTGGGCTATATTTATGTCGGTAATCGTACGTTTTGATCCCAGAAATTAACGTCACGCTAACATTTACCGTGTACATGTATTTAAAAAAATATTTCTTTTGTAAAATAAGTAACTTAATTGTCAACTATGTTTAATAAAAGTAAAAACTTATCGCTAATTTCTTCATAAATGTATTTACCTTTATAATTCGTTTCAAATATGTTAGAATTCTGTTAAAATTACCAGCGAAACAAACATCAGTCTTAACTTGGCTGATATTTCAGAGATCATAAAGCCGCAGCTCTCAACTCAAGTTAGTAAATTTTTAATTTAGTTAATAGTTCTTGAGTACAGTTAGAAAACCCCGTGTGTGTCGTGGCTTTGCAAGTGTATATATATACGTTTGTTCAGTTGTCTATGCGCAACGTAGTGTGTAACTTCGGTGTCAAGTGTGATAGCTATCAACGAACGTTTTATGAATATATATATTTAAGTTTATATGGTGTTGTAAAGTTCTTAAACATGACTGAAAGTCGGAGGAAAATGACATATTTGTTTCTTTGAAGGAAAGAGCGCGGACTGAAAGTTTACAATGACAGCCGTTTGTTGGGAAATAAATAAGTGATCGATGACGTTGGTTTAAACTTGAAGTTGAAAGACAGATCTTGACCACAAGGCCCAGGCCAAAGAGTTGTTGAAACTGATATGATACGTCATGACTGTAGAGAAAGGCCTAATAGACTTTGTGAAGCGACATTACAATGTTTCTTAGAAATATAACTTACTTCATCATAAAAGTATTGTGATGTATCGATTACTGATAAACGTGCAGAGAAAGTTAATAGGGTAGGAGCTCACTGACAAAAAAGGGCACTTTTCAAGCATCGTAAGGCGAGACTTTTTTAGGGTGTGTGTGTTAGGGGAGACTATGTGACTTTGGCTACGTATAGAATAGAAAACCAAGAGAAGCAAACTGATCCTCTTTTATTCCTATTCAAATCGGTTTTATGAACATTTGTAAGTCCTAAAACTAAGTAGTGAATTGTGACGTATTAATACCTAATATCACATCACAGTTATCGTTGTTGTTGTTTTTAAAGACCCGCAAGTGTCTGGGTGCCATTCATTTTAAAGCTGAAATCTATTTTTTTCCCCAAAAAATAATTCGCAGCAAGCAATGTGTAGAATCCGGCGTATTTTTTAGTAGTTGTGGAAAATTTTTATGATTGAGAAAAAAAGGTACTTTTGGGGACATAAGAGAAGGAAAGCAGAGAATTGAGCCCCATAGCCAACCCCCTGTGCATGTCATTGGAAACTTGGGTAAACACGTCTGATTGCGAGTAACCCTACACCACAAATAGTGCGGAGACCACTACCGCATTACAAGGTTAACTGTGTGTATTAGACATGTCTACAAGGTTTTAAACTAAGTATGGCTACCTGTGTGTATTAAACATGTCTACAAGGTTTTAAACTAAGTATGGCTACATGTGTGTATTAAACATGTCTACATGGTTTTAAACTAAGTATAGCTACCTGTGTGTATTAAACATGTCTACAAGGTTTTAAATTAAGTATGGCTACCTGTGTGTATTAAACATGTCTACAGAGTTTTGAATTACGTATGGCTACTCGTGTATATTAAACATGTCTACAAGGTTTTAAACTAAGTATGGCTACCCGTGTATATTAAACATGTCTACAAGGTTTTAAACTAAGTATGGCTACCTGTGTATATTAAACATGTCTACAAAGTTTATTTTTTGGCATATTTACTTGACATTCACATGTTACACAAACTGTGTCACCCACTGTTAGCTGTGCTGTTTTTGTATATATATATATTCCCTGAAATTATTCTGAAGAATACTCTTTACTTTCATTTTATTAAAGTAATTGAACTACTGAGCCACATTAGAGTCGATGTTATAGTTAAATGTGACCAAATAAAGGTTGTTCTTAACGTTCTTAAATATATTACACAACTTAGAATCTATACTAGATCTTAAATGAATCTAGAATATCATATTTCTCTATCATAACAGGATATGCGAAAAACAACATCTGATCTAATTAGTGATGACTTTGACTAGATTAAAGTTGCCTAATGATTTTTATCGATCCCATGACACCAGATTTTCTGTTAACTGTTTCTCTGCCGCTGGTGTTCGGAAGACGACATGTTTAAAGTTTTCCAGGGACATGTCAGATATCCGTTTGGATCCACGTTAATCATCATCCGTCAACAGATAACAAGAGAAAAATACTTCAAGGAAACGTTTCAAACTACAGACAGCACTGTTGACTAATGGATTACTGTGGTATTTTCTCTCCCAACTCATAAATGGTTGATTATATCTTTTTTTGTTTTCCAGTTTACTTAACTTGATCAATGTTAGCAAATCCAGAAGAGCAAAGTGGTGCAGAATATGGAAGTAAAAAATATATGAACTTAAAAAAATGATAACCATTATATATATATATATATTACCTTGTAGAAGTGCGATCTCATATATATACTTCAGTTATATACGGTACCTGGGTATATATACTTTAATCTTCAGTTTAGTCCTAACCATGTACTCGTTCATTTAGATGGATCTAAACGACAGTTGTTTATTTAAGAACCAATGCCAAAAACTGAAAGAAAATCTGGAACTGTAAGTTGTAAATATTTCTCTTGTAGATATTTTTCTAAGAGGTCACTTATCATCTTGGAGAAAGTTTCCAGACATTAGGAACTGTAAGTTGTAATATTTCTCTTGTAGATATTTTTCTAAG
>NW_013671997.1:39830-40723 GCF_000517525.1 Limulus polyphemus | reverse complement strand
CTTATCATATAGAAGAAAGTTTCCAGACATTAGGAACTGTAAGTTGTAGATATTTTTCTAAGAGGTCACTTACCATCTTGGAGAAAGTTTCCAGACATTAGGAACTGTAAGTTGTAGATCTTTTTCTAAGAGGTCACTTATCATATAGGAGAAAGTTTCCAGACATTAGGAACTGTAAGTTGTAGATATTTTTCTAAGAGGTCACTTATCATATAGAAGAAAGTTTCCAGACATTAGGAACTGTAAGTTGTAGATATTTTTCTAAGAGGTCACTTATCATATTGAAGAAAGTTCCAGACATTGGGAACTGTAAGTTGTAGATCTTTTCATAAAGAATCTCTTCTCATCTTAAAAATATTTATGGATATTAAAAACTGATATTTTCAGCAACTTTTGTAAAAAGTTACCCCTCGTTTTGAAACACGTTTCTGGACATTAAGAATCCCGTGGATAGAGGTCATCCCAACGAGTCATTGTCATTTTACAAATGTTTGTGGACATAAAATTTCTTTCAACTTTCCTCTCATCCTGGGAATTGTATAATGTATACACGCTCATTTCTCAAATCTTAAAAAAAAATTGAGTATCAGAAGCTATCGAACTCGAGTGGTATAACTGCATGAATATTTCTGAACTTGAGAAAAATTTTAGACGTTATAATATTTTAGACCAAAGAATGAAATCTCACTCTGATTTGGTTCAAATGATGACGTGTAAAGTCCTTACGTTAACGCTGATGTTAGTAGGAGTAACAGTTAGTTTCCCCGTTGGGCAGCGGCAAGTCTGAGGTCTATCATTCTAAAACCGGGTTTCGATACCGCGGTAGGCACAACACAAATACCCATTCTTGCTTTGTGCCTATTGTTACGTCTCCGTTTGTTAATAGATTTTTT
>NW_013671997.1:32825-39809 GCF_000517525.1 Limulus polyphemus | reverse complement strand
GCTCATTTCTCAAATCTTAAAAAAAATTAGTATCAGAAGCTATCGAACTCGAGTGGTATAACTGCATGAATATTTCTGAACTTGAGAAAAATTTTAGACGTTATAATATTTTAGACCAAAGAATGAAATCTCACTCTGATTTGGTTCAAATGATGACGTGTAAAGTCCTTACGTTAACGCTGATGTTAGTGGGAGTAACAGTTAGTTTCCCCGTTAGGCAGCGGCAAGTCTGAGGTCTATCATTCTAAAACCGGGTTTCGATACCGCGGTAGGCACAACACAAATACCCATTCTTGCTTTGTGCCTATCAACAAACAAAAGTAACGTTTAACAAAATATAATTTGATATCGTAAGACATTCGTTAACAAGTTATACAAATTAGATTGATATTATAGTTTCCCCTACATTATCATTATTGAAAATAAAATAAAATCCAGAGAAAATGATAAAGAAAAGAAAGCTTCATAAAAATGCTTACGTATAGCTCCTCCTACATTATCGTTGTTGAAACAAGCAAACAACAACAACAACAAAAAATCCAGAAATTATGCTACAGGAAAGAAAGCTTGAAAAATATGCTTACATTTAAAACTATCCTCTACAAGATGATAGAAGAGAAAAACTCATTAAGCCTAATACATCAGATAACTTCTGGACAAGCAAAATATTTGTCGGTTTTTCCAAAATGTCGGAAATGACATCGCCGGGTATTATGTAAATTGATTTTATAAAGCTGTTATCATAAGTCTTCGGAGATTGCATGGAACGAAAATTCCTTGGTATATTTTTAGGTCCAGTGCTAGGTTTACACTATTTTTCACTTTTCTTCTGAGTTTGCAAAAAATTAATGCTATCGACTGTTAAACTGAAGATCATGTTGTAATTTCAGGACTAGAAATCTTTAGTTAAAACAACACATACCCTGGCTGATTTGGATCTTACATTTCTAGGAACAGTTTATCGTTTTTTCTGTAAATAAATATTAGTTTGAACTATAGAATCTATAAAGTCAACAGATACGGGAAGTTGAACGTATATAATTAAACGTGAAAGATCTCGGTCAAATTCAGAGATCGAACGGATTTGAGACCTTCGCATTAATCCCGCGGAGAATTAACTATTCGGTGCAGTCTGTTATTAAACTGTTTTCCCATTTAGAAGTCTGTGGAGCAGAACGACTTTGCACCTCGACCTGATAAATTGTCGTGCGATTGTGTTCCACTGGAGCGATAACTCCACAGATGTAAAGTCAGTTGAGTCATCAGGACCAGACAATTTCGGGGTGCTTAGTAATCTCTGTGAAAAGATCTACCCCAACCCTGGCGGAAGTTTATCTCTTAGTCAGCTACGTTTCAAGAACCAGAGTCTGCTTTCAGGCCTAACTCATCATGTTTGCAATTGAGATTTAAATCAAATCAGCTTTCCTGTTTTACTATGACATCAAGCTCACAACTAGGACTGACAATGGCAATGCTTATTATATATATATATATATATATCGCTTTAATGTTGAATACTTTATTATATTCATTGTGTATACTTTTAATATAAAACTTTAGGAAAAAATGATAAGAAAATCACACAATAAAATTTCCAAAAACATAGGTTTATTTTTCAATGCAGGATGACAGGAGTAGAATAAGCTTACCCTGACTAACACGATCACGTGCAGAAAATAAAATGTCCTTAATGTTAATGTGTTTCATTGAATCGTTTCTAAATTTTAACGCTTCGTTACGATTTTAACAATACTTAGGTGATACATCTCGCCATAAGATTCACCCAAGGCTTTCACGCTAACTTACGTGATAAATATTACCATAAGATTCACCCAAGGCTTTCACGCTAACTTACATGATAAATCTTACCATAAGATTCACCCAAGGCTTTCACGTTAATTTAGATGATAAATCTTACCATAAGCTTCACCCAAGGCTTTCACGTTTATTTACATGATAAATCTTACCATAAGCTTCACCCAAGGCTTTCACGTTAATTTAGATGATAAATCTTACCATAAGCTTCACCCAAGGCTTTCACGTTTACTTACATGATAAATCTTACCATAAGCTTCACCCAAGGCTTTCACGTTAATTTACATGATAAATCTTACCATAAGCTTCACCCAAGGCTTTCACGTTTATTTACATGATAAATCTTACCATAAGCTTCACCCAAGGCTTTCACGTTTATTTACATGATAAATCTTACCATAAGATTCACCCAAGGCGTTCACGTTAATTTACATGATAAATTTTACCATAAGCTTCACCCAAGGCTTTCACGTTTATTTACATGATAAATCTTACCATAAGCTTCACCCAAGGCTTTCACGTTAATTTACATGATAAATCTTACCATCTTAGGTTGTGACATAGCTTTACTTGTTATCGTCCCTGCTTTGTAGGTTGTAACATAGCTTTACTTGTCGTCGTCCCTGCTTTGTAGGTTGTAACATAGCTTTACTTGTCATCATCCCTGCTTTGTAGGTTGTGATATAGCTTTACTTGTTATCATCTCTGCTTTTGTAGGTTGTGACATAGCTCTACTTGTTATCATCCCTGCTTTTGTAGGTTGTGACATAGCTTTACTTGTTATCGTCCCTGCTTTGTAGGTTGTAACATAGCTTTACTTGTCATCATCCCTGCTTTTGTAGGTTGTAACATAGCTTTACTTGTTATCATCCCTGCTTTTGTAGGTTGTGACACGGCTTCACTTGTTATCGTCTCTGCTTTGTAGGTCGTGACATATCTTTACTTGTTATCGTCCCTGCTTTGTAGGTTGTGACTTGGCTTCATTTGTTGTTATCACTGCTTGGTCGGTTGTGACATGGATCCACTTGTTGTTATCACTGCTTGGTCGGTTGTGACATTGCTTCGCTTGTTATCGTCCCTTCTTTTGTAGGTTGTGACATGGTTTCACTTGTTATTATCACTGTTTGGTCGGTTGTGACATGAGTTCGCTTGTTATCGGCCATTCTTTTGTAGGTTGTGACATGGCTTCACTTTCTATTATCATAACTGCTTGGTAAGTTGTGACATGGTTCCACTTGTTATTATCACTGCTTGGTAGGTTGTGACTTGGCTTCATTTGTTATTATCATTGTTTGGTAGGTTGTGACATGGCTTCACTTGTTATTATCACTGTTTGGTAGGTTGTGACATGGCTTCACTTGTTATTATCACTGTTTGGTAGGTTGTAACATGGCTTTACTTGTTATTATCACTGCTTGGTAGGTTGTGACTTGGCTTCACTTGTTATTATCACTGTTTAGTAGGTTGTGACATGGCTTCACTTGTTATTATCACTGTTTAGTAGGTTGTGACAAGGACTTATTTGTTATTATCACTGTTTGGTAGGCTGTGACATGGTTCCACTTGTTATTATCACTGTTTGGTAGGTTGTAACATGGCTTTACTTGTTATTATCACTGCTTGGTAGGTTGTGACTTGGCTTCATTTGTTATTATTATTGTTTGGTAGGTTGTGACATGGCTTCACTTGTTATTATCACTGTTTAGTAGGTTGTGGCATGGCTTCACTTGTTATTATCACTGTTTAGTAGGTTGTGACAAGGCCTTATTTGTTATTATCACTGTTTGGGAGGCTGTGACATGGCCTCACTTTTTATTTTCACTGTTTGGTAGGTTGTGACATTGTTATCGTCAGCCTGAATTAGATTTATAGACCCAATGAGTTCATTTCCTATTCTGGTGAACTTTCCAGCTTATTCACAGGGTTTTTTAAGACAAACAGTAAGTGCAGTTTTATCACAGATACTTGAGTTTTCAGTCTTAAGAAATGATAATGTCCACGGAGAAGTTACTTAAAGTGCATTTTTATTTGACGTTTGTATTTTTTTTCATTCGGTAAGTCTTTGAGACAAGTACAAATACTCGTCGTTCATGATCTGAATTTGATTAAATTCTATGTTACGTTTTCATAAACTCCACGTGCGTGTTCTTTGTTACTAAAGTACTATTTTGTGACACGTGCCACATTTTTAACATCACAAACCAGTCCAGAGCTTACACAAGTGTTGACACACACACACGTATACACAGCCTTTTAATGTTTTATACCAATTGATTTTTTATTACCATTCTTCTTTCCCCGAGTTTACGGGGAAGGAGGGGGGGAGGAACTTCACACCTTGTGGCTGCAGACAATGTACTTTATTTTTACATGGCTGCGCCAATTTCTTCTTCTTTTAACTGGCGAGAACAGTTTCGGTGCATCGCACCCATTGGTGTCTTCCAGGTCAATTCTTAACCGATCGATTGGCACTACCCATCATCATTATACTATGATAGACATTGTGCTCACAGCCGTTATTTAGGCCATTGTTCCTTTGGTACGAGACTCTCAGCCTAGAACTACATACTTATGTACAGTAAAAGGTGTTCGTTAAGTGTACGCAAACACTATTACGAAGCTAAAAGTAATGTACAAATGAAATGTATATCATTTGAAATTAAATCCTTGATTTATTTTGAAATTAAAATTGTTTAATATTTAAACGTTTTTAATAAAATGTTAATTTTAAATAATGTTGTTCTTATCATAAAATAAAAAATAAGGATAATATTATTTTTCAGCTGAAGTAAATGCTAATGTATTTGTATTTTGTATTTATGGCAAAGTTACTGAGGCTATCTTCCTTCGTCCCACGTTTTGAGACACTGACAAACTCTGGGAAGGCAGAATGTCCCCCCAAGATAATAGATTGACTGTTACCTTTATAACGCACTCACAGCTTAAAGTAGAGTGAATATTTTGTGATATTGCACAGATTCGTATCCGATTCACCAACTCGGAAATCCAAAAGCTCTACCACAGACATCCACCGCGCCTGTACGCTAACGATATTGCATTCGTTTGTAAAAGTTAATGGATTCCTAGAAGTATCATGTTACAACAGCTGTTTATAAAAGTTAATGGATTCCTAGAAGCATTATGTTATCACAGCTGTTTATAAAAGTTAATGGATTCCTAGAAGTATCATGTTACAACAGCTGTTTATAAATGTTAATGGATTCCTAGAAACATTATGTTATCACAGCTGTTTATAAAAGTTAATGGATTCCTAGAAGTATCATGTTACAACAGCTGTTTATAAAAGTTAATGGATTCCTGGAAGTATCATGTTACAACAGCTGTTTAAATTTAAGGTGATGAAGAACAAATTAAATACAACTGTATCATTTCCAAAGTTAATCACACGATCACCGAATGAGGTCCCTAACATTTTCATTATTTTCTGTTCATTGTTCACACTCAAAAACTAAACTAAAAAAGTGAAAAAATTGAAGCTAAAAAGTATTTACAATTATTTCAAGGAAATGGTGAAGATTTCTTTCTTACTTCTCGCCCTGTCAGTAGTGCTCTATGAGTGCTTTTGACTAATATGCGTTTATTAGTTTATTTCTTAGTAAACTTTTTACAAGCTTGTACATACTGTAACTTGTACGCCATATTTACGAATGACGTTCCAACGCTAATTACACTAAACTAATGTAAATATAAACTTGCTTGTATAAATAACTTCACAGCTGATCGATCAAATAACTGAAAACACACACAACAACCCTTTCTGAGTGATTCAATCTATTGGCTAGAAATCGAAACATCTATACATTTTTATGCTTCATTAAATCTCATATTTATAATTACTCCTCGAATATACTAGAACATGTGACGTCAAAATGTTTAGAACTTTCTAAGCCTACATTATTAAACTTTTCTATGTTAACGTCATGCACGCTCTATCTAACATCTAAATTACGACATAAAATATTTCAAACACTGTACTCTCGATTTAGAAATCCATTTCACGCATAAAACTTTGGACAAGCACTGAAACTGTGGAATTTTTCACATCGTAAGAAGTAATTATGCATTCCTGTATTTAGCGAAACGTTTCGGCGGCAGTGATTTATAGCATATTGTGAGAAAACATCAGTGAGAAGATTCAAGATTCAGGCTTATAAATTGCTTGTTAAAGACCGATATTCTGAGTTATATCTTACAATCTTTACTGTGGCCTAAAAGCTTGGTTTATATCGTACCAAGTTATTCGTGTAACAGTGAGATGTTAATATTAATAGCTAATATATTTTATATGTCGTTTGAGCTCATCCAGTCGTGGCTGAAAAGTAGTTCTGGTGTAGAGCGAAAAAAATCGTTGGCAGTAGCTCGTGTTAGAAAGAAAAAAAAAGTCTATTCGCAGTGTGGCTGGAAACCCATGGACTGTGAGGTATTACATTCTTAAAATATCAGCATTCTGTAGTGACGTTGCAGTACGCCCTGTGCAATCGAGTACTGGAAGTTTAGGAGTGCATCTATGAGATACCGCGATCAAACGTGAATTTATTAGATACCGCGATCAAACGTGAATCTATGAGTTACCGCGATCAAACGTGAATCTATCAAATACCGCGATCAAAGCGTGAATTTATGATACAGCATGACTAAAACATAGATGTTAAGAATGAGTACAAGTTCGTTATACGACTTGAATCCATTCAGGTGTTATGTTAGTCTGTTCTATAGGATTTGACACTAATTGAAGAAACTCCACGAATATTCGTCAGTACGAATTAAAACACAACAATAACTTGACGAATTAATAAGAGAAGTTAGAAAACTAAGGTTTCTATCAGCTTGGGCAGAGTACAACTATTTGGTTCAAATGTTTACCGCTTGTGGTGCTATATGTCATATGAAAAGTGGCATATTAAAGGACAAGTAGTAAAATAAATATCACATACTGAAGTGGAACAGACTTTAACACTATTGGACATAGCTTGATGATGGAAAGAGCAATAAAAGCCCATAATACACTTAGGACCGATGAGCTAAAACTTGGGTTAATAACTTGCAGTTCGTGATATTTAAAAGCTCGGCATGGCCAGGTGATTAGGGAGTTCAACTCGCAATCTGCGGATTCGAATCCCCGTCCCACCAAACATGCTCGCCCTTTCA
>NW_013671997.1:25676-31940 GCF_000517525.1 Limulus polyphemus | reverse complement strand
CTTTCAGCCGTGGGAGCGTTATAATGTGACGATCAATCCCACTATTCGTTGGCAAAAGAGTAGCCTTCCCTATAGTCTTACACTGCTAAGTTAGGGACGGCGAGCGCAGATAGCACTCGTGTAGCTTTGCGCGAAATTCAAAACAAACAAATCGTGATATTTATAAATTATATTAATGATTTGTTTAGACACCACTGAAATAAAACTAGATAATACAAATAAATAACCAACTAAATTAATAAACAATAATCATTTGTAATAAAATACTGCTGCAGAAGTTAAGCCTAATGAGTAGCGTTTATATATGCCTTTAATGGTTGCTTTTCAGTGACTGCACTTTTTTGGGACACATTTAGTAATACAGAAATAACCTGTCGCTGAAATTGCTTTTATATCGACAGAACCATCTGATTTACGAAAGGTCATAGTGTTCTGATACTTCCGGTTCATAAATTTTGAAATGTTAAAAGAAAAGAAAATTACTACAAAAACTTGAAGGATTCAGCATGTTTCATAGTGTTTGACATTTACTTTTATATTAATATGAAATATATATTCCTTCACCTGGAACAAAATTTATATTTTTCAAAAAATGTGTTTGTTTGTTCATGGCAAACCTACTAAGGCAATCTGCTGCCCTTCCTAATTTTGGCCTGTAGCACCCACTTAATTTACCAATGAATAGTGGAAATGACCATCACTGCTTAAAGGGTGAGCAGGTTTGACGACAGGTTTCGATCCCGAACGCCCTTACAGCCAGGTTTTTCGAAAAGAAACTCCTATCTGTTAACCATTGTGCTATAATATAAATTATTATATCAAATAATTGTTACATGCTTGAATCAAATAGTTTGTTTTTTATTAAGCACAAAGTTACACAGTGGGCTATCTCTGTTGTGAAATTGTTAAACCCGATTTTAATGTTATAAGCCATCAGTTTTACCACTGAGCCACCGGGGTCAGATCAAATAGTACGTAATTTTCAAGGTGTAAAACTTTAAAAACTGTAGATTTTAATTAAATAGATTATATATAATTTATTTCAAGGCACTAAATTTACAGTGAACTATTTTTCACTTAATTGTAGTTTAAATACTAAGAACTGTTTCTTTTTTTATTGTAACAAACTCTAGCCAAATTAATCAAGTATGAAAAAATATTCATTCAATATGTGAAGGTTGAAAAACAGATGTGAAATTGTTTGTTCTATCATTTATCAATAAAAAAACATGAATAACAAATGAAAATCGAAGATCGTTCTGTTTTTACAGTAGATGGATTTTATCACAAACAAACTTAAAAAACAATTAACGTTGAAGATAAATTAAATTAAAAAACAAAAGATGGCGAGGATGGATTTTAGACGGAAGAAGATACAAAATCCGAAGTTTCTTTAGAGTAGTCTTTCAATTAATATTTTGTTAGAACAACAGAGGTATATTATTACTATTATTTATCTATTTATTCCTGTAAACTCCCACTGGAGCATAGGGCCGCAACAACACCAACGGAAGGTGTTGTTGCAGTTACTTGTAGCAGGTTGGTTTTTACGGGGTGGAGTTGCAAGCCCCGCCCCCGAAACTCTTCTTTTCTCATCCTAGACTTGGGACCAGGTAAAGACGGAGGTTGGCATGTTTGGTGTGACGGGGATTCGAACCCGCGACCCTCAGATTACGAGTCGAGCGCCCTAACCACCTGGCCATGCCGGGCCTAGGTATATTATTAGTAGGTGGAAAACTCCGCGAATTTCGAAGTAAAAAAAAACTAACAATTAACACCAATAAAAAAATAGTCATATATTTCAATAAAGTCAACAAATCTCAGTTCAGTTTATATTTCATCAACAAACTTTACTAATCTTTTATATGAAAAGCTTGTTTATACAGACTTGTTATAGAGACATGTACATGTGTGTGCTTCTGTTTTTATATTCATATCGAAACGGAAACTAAAAATTTACATGTTGGTCTTGAATTAAGACGTACATTCAATAAACAACTGAAGACAGGGTTCAGAGGCCGGATACTAGAATGATACTTGGAAAAGAAAGGTTGTCATACGAGGACAGGTTACTATCTCTAAACTTGTTTTCTCTGGAAAAAAGAAGAGTTAGGAGGGATCTGATGGAGGTTAAGATTGTTAAGGGAATTGATAGTGTTGAGGTATTATCTTTTTTTCTAACTTAATGGTAGCACTAAGGGACACAAACATGTAATATTAAGATTAAGAGACACAAATATATAATGGTAGAACTAAGAGACACTTTTTAGATAAGACAGTTTTATTTTTCTATCGGTGGTTGACCTTTGGAACGGGTTGCCTTCAGATGTGGTATATGCAGTAAAGTTAAGGAAGTTTAAGGGAAAGTTTCATAAATATTTGAATGAAAAGGCCTGGCTTTGAAAGTTTGATTTTTACTATACTGGATGGGACGGCCTAGATGGACAAACGGGTTCTTTGTTGTCCTTAAATTATATGTAGGTATATAATATAATAATAAAATTAATCTGTTCCTTTAAGACATTCAAATTAGATAACCATTAATTGTTGGAAGTGCCTCGGGTGGGTTTTTTGAGCATCCTAAAACTTTTGAGCTTTAGGCCTTGACCTTTTTTTTATCCTCTAGAATTCTCACCACAATGAGCACGGCTGTACTCGGTATAATTTGATCCCTCTCATCACAATGAGCACGGCTGTATTCTGTATAATCTGACCCCCCCCCTTCCCATTGAAAAAAAAAAACGTGCGTAGTCCCATGGTAAATAAATAAAAAAACATCATAATTTCAAAACCAGTTTTTAAGCGTGACGGTGAAGAAGAAAATTACCGATTCTAAAAAGTAGGGTAACAATTGAACTAAGAGCTAAAGAACTCGTTGTACAGTTTTTTTTCTCATTGTCTGCTTGATCTAATTAGGTTTAATATTTGCCAAAGTGGTGCCGCCTTGTGTTCATTATACTCTATTAAATATGAGGAATTCTTAATCAGCAACTGGTATTGGGGAGCAACTAATCGGAAACTGATAGACACAACATTTTATCACGCACACGTTCTGAAGCTGTTGTCACAATATATTCAATAGATAATTCCAGTCATGAAAAAACTAAAAAAAACTCCAGTCTATATCTTATACTGGAATGAACCATAAGAAAATATATATTATACACATTTTCTGAACACGAAAACTAGTTACTAGTTAAAAACTTCTGTCTGCAAATTGAAGCATAGTGAGTGTGGGGAGAATTACAAATATGAAAAGTTTGGACCTGAATCAGAGGAAAATATCACGGACATTAGAGGAGGTCACCTTGGCAGGAATGCAGAAGCCGAAACACTTTCATAAAAACATGTCTCTCTAACAGTGGGAATTCCCATTGCTATATACACGAATATCGATGATACTGTTGTTGAGGCGAACGTCTTTAAGGTAGTTTGAACTCAGTATTTATCTGTAAACATTCTTATTAAATTGTGAACATGAAGTCAAGGAACAGTAATGTAGGTTGATTATTTTTTTTACAGTATGTTGAGCTAAACAAGAATGTCACATCTTTGGCAAAACTTAAAACAGGCGAACATTCCTTCTTCATATCTGGACTATCGCAACTCCGAAGAGTCGAGTGTTTGCTTAGAAAGTCCATAAACAACGTAACGAAGGAAAAAGAACAGATAAATAACACGGGCAACAGTAGCAAAGTTACTTACAACCGACAGGATGTTGGGAAAAGAAGAAACACATATGAGTAGCGTTTGTTATTGTTTGCCTAATGCAAAGAAAGCTTCACAATGGGCTATCTGCCTTCTGCCCACCGCGAGGAATCGAACTCATGATTTTTGGGTTGTAAGTCTGTACACTTACCGCTGATCCACCGGCGAGAATCGAATAGCGTAATGAAAATTACAACAACAACATTCTGTTTTACAAACATTACAAATAATTGCAAATATGAATAATCCAATGAAGCCCGTTCCGGTTTTTATAAGATTTAATACATTAAAATAATAATTATTCTAAATTTTGTTTGTTTGTAATTTAGCACAAAGCTAAACAATGGGCTATCTGTGCTCTGCTCACCACCGGTATCGAAACCCGGTTTCTAGCGTTGAAAGTCCGCAGAAATACCGCTGTACCACTGGGGGCCATTTTAAATTTATCAGGATTTCATTAATATAAAATATAATTCAGAATTTCATCAATACAAACAAGTTTCCCATTTCCTTACAGTTGTATAGATATTCCCTTATTAAATACTTTATAATTTTTATTTTAAGTTTTTAAATTTATCGACAAACGCTTAAAATGTTTTTACTAAGTAATAATAATAATACTGGATACAAAAGAATCAACATATCAGACAAAGGTCAAATGTTCTTCCTACCGATTAACAGCAGTTAAACGATTTTAAATATTTAGTCAGATTGTTTAACAATCTTACGAGTAATAGCTCTTGATATTCATAACTTCGAAATGCCCTCTGGTGGTTCAGTGGTAAGCTTGATGACTTATAATGCTAAATTCGAAGTTCGAACTCTGCAATGGGCGTAGCGCATGCAGATAGTCCTTCGTGTAGTTTTTCCTTTACAAAAAACAAAAAATTCTAACCTTTGAATATTAAGCTGTTACATTTTCCAGAATATGATCAACTCTTATTATTTTTTATATGAATCTTACAAATGATAGTGAATTTGAGTAATTACTTGTAATATAGGGGCTAATGTGATTTTGGTTAGTACTTGTAATATAATGGCTAATGTGATTTTGGTTAGTACTTGTAATATAGGGGCTAATGTGATTTTGGTTAGTACTTGTAATATAATGGCTAATGTGATTTTGGTTAGTACTTGTAATATAGGGGCTAATGTGATTTTGGTTAGCACTTATAATATAGGGGCTAATGTGATTTTGGTTAGTACTTATAATATAGGGGCTAATGTGATTTTGGAAAGTACTTGTAATATAGGTGCTAATGCGAATTTGGTAAGAACTTGTTATATAGGGGTTGATGTGATTTTGGTAAATACTTGTAATATAGAGGCTAATGCGATTTAGGTAAGGTACTTGTAATATAGGGGCTATGTGAATTTGTTAAGTACTTGTAACATAGGGCTAATGTGATTTTGATAAATACTTGTAGTATAGAGGCTAATGTAATTTTGGTAAATACTTATAATATAGGGGCTAATGTGATTTTGGTAAATACTTATAATATAGGGGCTAATGTGATTTTGGTAAATACTTGTAATATAGGGGCTAATGTGATTTTGGTTATGTGTTGAAGTATGTTTAAATGATTTTACTGACGACTTCTCCTTCGTTATTAACGAACATCCCGAATCAGATTGATGACGTGACTTTGTTTCCAAAGCATAGAAAACAGTGTCAACAAACTTTGAAATGTGTATTAAGAAACTCTTCATGTGTTACTACACATTTATAGGTTTTATTGTTTCAACTCATTTTCAATTTGCAAGTGTTTGTATAAAAGACAGAAAATATAGATGTGTGAGTGAACCACATCATATGTATGTTTACACAACTACGGACAGGTTCCCGTTTACGTACGTCTACACAACTACGGACAGGTTCCTGTTTATGTACGCCTACACAACTAATGACAGGTTCCTGTTTACATACGTCTACACAACTATGGACAGGTTCCTGTTTATTTACGCCTACACAACTATGGACAGTTCCTGTTTATGTACGCCTACACAACTAATGACAGGTTCCTGTTTACATACGTCTACACAACTATGGACAGGTTCCTGTTTATTTACGCCTACACAACTATGGACAGTTTCTGTTTATGTACGCCTACACAACTAGGGACAGGTTCCTGTTTATGTATGCCTACACAACTAATGACAGGTTCCTTTTTACATACGTCTATACAACTAGAGACAGGTTCCTGTTTATTTTCGCCTACACAACTATGGACAGGTTCCTGTTTATGTATGCCTACACAACTAATGACAGGTTCCTTTTTACATACGTCTATACAACTAGAGACAGGTTCCTGTTTATTTTCGCCTACACAACTATGGACAGGTTCCTGTTTATGTACGCCTACACAACTAGAGACAGGTTCCTGTTTATTTTCGCCTACACAACTATGAACAGGTTCCTGTTTATGTACGCCTACACAACTAGAGACAGGTTCCTGTTTATGTACGCCTACACAATTAATGACAGGTTCCTGTTTACATACGTCTATACAACTAGAGACAGGTTCCTGTTTATTTTCGCCTACACAACTATGAACA
>NW_013671997.1:22825-24881 GCF_000517525.1 Limulus polyphemus | reverse complement strand
TAAGTTAATACCTTATAATTCCATCTACGAGTTATCAAGACCGGGCCTAGATTCAAAATGGGAACTGTAAATAAGAAAGTAACGTGTCATTAGCGTTAGAGAATGGGACGAGATAGGATTGTATCCGGTTAAAGATGTGGCGATACCACAAACCTTCAGTGATTGGTGCATTATAAGAAAACAGCCAATCCAGTTATTCCGTTGAAAGCAGCAGTAGGTATTGCTGAATGGTTGCCTTTTCTGTAGTCCGCAGCTCAAAATTAGGGACAGCTTTGTCTGGACCATAGAAGTCACTGACCTGGCTATTTAGTTATTTGTATGTGAAAGGAATAATAATAAAAAACCTACAGAAAACTTGGTGTAAAATGTGAAACGTGATTTTACTCTGTCGTGAAATAATTGTTTCAATATTTTCGTACAAGAATTTAGAAAAAGACTACGTGCGTACATAAATTTGAATTGATAGAATAATTGAGAGAAGAAGCACCGCCATCTCTTGGGCTATACTCTTATTCAACCAAATATTGGGATTTAACTGTCACACTTGTAGCGCACCCATGTTCCTAACGTGTTTAGCAACGGGATGTGAACCATGAATAGTCAATTTCAAAGTCGAGACACGTTCACCACTAGGCCAAGCATGGCCCTATATCAAAGCTCCTGTCAGTAATGTCATCAGTTCCTGCGATCGGTTGAATGAAGTTGTGGTTTAAGAGAATATATTGGTGCTTTTATTGATGGATGTTTTATGGACAACAAGCTTTTCTTCAATTGCCTGTTAATTGTATCTTTGATGCTGTTATAGAAGCTAGAATTTCATTTTGATTATTTTTACCAGATTCTTGATTATATGACAAAAGAACGCCATTTTTACAATAAAAGTTTTCTGAAAGAAGAAGCGGTCACCACTGTTCATATGAAGAGCAAATGTGTTAACTGTTGCAAGATAAAAATTTGCAATTTGACTATGTACGAAACTACTAGGGGTGTAGTGCTAACAGAACGGCATTATGGAAACTGAAACTGCAGCCGAGTCCCGACACATAAAAACAAAGATATTATAAAAGTCATTCAGTTCACATCCGAAATTTAATGTCTTTTATCACCAAACTCTTAGATTGTCAGAGAACACAGTTTATGACCTCCCTCGACCACTAGTAGAGCTCTCTCAGACTGTCCATATACACTCTTTCACTCTCCCTCAGGAACTGGCGTCAGGTACCTTATGGTCACTCCACCTCAAGAGCAGAGGTCAGAGCGTTAAGATTGTGAAATGTTTTGGTCATACGTCACGTTGAATTAATACACACGCATATGGTATTAAAACACTTAATTAAATACCTCTGACAATTACACCGTGTGTTTAAAACGTACACATTTATAAAAGGCTTAATATTTTCATAGCATACAACGAAGATCGATCTGTTTAGTTATTTGTGTTTCAAAGAAAATGAAGCATGTAAAACTTTATAAACATTACTAGTGATGTTAGAAATATAGTAAGGTATATGGTTCTAAAACTTGTTTTAGTCTTAGTGATATTTATACGGCACCCAGTTGTTGTGTTTCTTCGCTACTTAATTTAAAGGAAGTTGAGTTGCTTTGTTTCTCTCGGTAATATATGCGTATTTAATTGAGTAATAATGTGAGTAAGCTTAAATAGTCAGTGCTTCATGTATTTTCTTTATTTAATGTGGACTCACAAAATTGGTAGTTAGGTTTTGAATATAAAATGTTTACCCTGATGGTGTTGTCACACCTCTCACAAATTTTGATAGGACTTCGGCACTACAACATTTATCAATACACCACTAACTATAACTTTAATTATTGTAACAAGATAAAAATCTGCAAGTTGACAATGTAAGAAATCACGACTTCAATTATTGAACAAACTTCTTTACCAGAAAAATATCTTTCTTTTGTTATAAATTTACGAGTTAGGCGTGACTACTGGCATTTTATGATAATTTACGTGCAATGTATAAAAACAAAAGCGTTCAAGAAAAGTCTTATGTGTAGAAACAATGTTCATTAGAAGCTTTATGAACAAAAA
>NW_013671997.1:12722-21873 GCF_000517525.1 Limulus polyphemus | reverse complement strand
GTATAGAAACAAGTGTTTTATAAAAGTATAATGTATAGAAACAAGTGTTTTATAAAAGTATAATGTATAGAAACAAGTGTTTTATAAAAGTATTAATGTATAGAAACAAGTGTGTTTTATAAAAGCCTTATGTTCAGAAAGTTAACATATTCCTAAACTGAAAATGTATTTCCAATAACACTTACCTCCGCTGACACTATAGCTAGAATCCCACATTGAGAAGGAGGAGGAACCAGTGGGGGGCATGAACCATACAGAAAGCGTCTGTATAGAACAGGAATGTATCAAGATAAAGATGGTACAAGAGTGGGGGAACCGCACTACATCCAGAACAGGCATGCTCTTCATCAAGAACTCGGTTTCTATATCAAAGGTGGAATAGAATATGAGTAATCGTCAGTATAGACCAGCCCCAACCAGATAGCCGAGGTTCCACATCTTGGGGTTGGAATTAAGTGGTCGTGGTACCTATATCTCACATTGGTGGCTAGTGGATCCCAACCTGTAGACATAGAGTAACGTGTTTCGCACCACAGAACCACGACAAGAAAGTACTCACATTGGTGGCTAGTGGATCCCAACCTCTAGCCATAGAGTGACGTGCTTCGAACCACCAGAACCACGACAAGAAAGTACTCACATAGGTGGCTAGTGGATCCCAACCTCTAGCCATAGAGTGACGTGCTTCGAACCACCAGAACCACGACAAGAAAGTACTCACATTGGTGGCTAGTGGATCCCAACCTGTAGACATAGAGTAACGTGTTTCGCACCACAGAACCACAACAAGAAAGTACTCACATTGGTGGCTAGTGGATCCCAACTTGTAGCCATAGAGTAACGTGTTTCGCACCACAGAACCACGACAAGAAAGTACTCACATTGGTGGCTAGTGGATCCCAACCTCTAGACATAGAGTAACGTGTTTCGCACCACAGAACCACGACAAGAAAGTACTCAAATTGGTGGCTAGTGGATCCCAACCTCTAGCCATAGAGTGACGTGTTTCGCACCACCAGAACCACGACAAGAAAGTAAGCAACACCAAAGTGAACAAACTTTCTCCTCCACCTGAAGAAGTTCAAGAGTCAATACTTCAGGGGAATGACGGGACAGCGTATGCCATACTCAACCAAAGGAAACGAACTCATCTGGTCTGGAATTATGATCATCCATTTTCACTACCCAACCAAGTGGGCAAAAGAGTATTCTGCTTGCCACTGGAATTATGGAGAGGACATGGAATCTGTGGTCAACCAAGAATGGAACTGCTTCGCATTTGGAATTATGAGGAGATAATAGACCTCCTTCCATGAACAATATACGAAACAGACATTGATCAACGCGAAGGGCCATGCACCTCAACCGGATAGCTTTGTGTCAAATCTGAACTGGAATTACGAGTAAGCTCCCGTTGAAGCTGGTGTTACTCCTACTGATATCTGAGAAAAACATCCAGGGAGGGTCCCCAACTTTGCTTTCTCTTCCAAGAGTGGAAGGAAACACATACTCGAACACTCTGGGGGAAACGTCTCTGTCTGCCACCCCAGCGACTGGAAATTGGGGATGGTAAGGACTCCCGAGCTCCACTACTAGAGTCTGGGGGAGGGAGGTAATACGCATTTGGAAGTCCTGACGAACAGACAGTGCTCTGGAAACTATGCAATAGGTGAACCACGTTTCTACATTTTTAAAAGCAAACTAACCCTGATTTATTCAACCTGAATATTGCAGGGATGGGCAGGATCCCCTTTAGTTTTACTCATGATAGTCCATGAGTGGCAGTCCATAATAAGGTTATACCATCTGGTAAGCACCTAGATGATCTTATAGAACACCCAATTTCGACAGAGCCTGTTGCAATTTGTACTAATTATAGTGAAAGTGGTTTCTAGTGCAGAATTGAGAAGGGAAAGCATACCTGCCTGGGCAACACTTGCCACAGTGTGGAATCCAGTGAAAAATAAAGGGACCTGGAAATAAAAGAGTATATGATTGAGGAAAATATTCACCTCTGGTTAAAATCTAACAGATGTAGTCAAAATAGTTACAGGGGGTAGTCAAAAATCCTCTGAAGAAGAAGAAACTGCTAGATCATGTAAGGAATGAGATGGGAAAGTATTAGGAGTAGTCCACATACCAGACTACACAACATCTTCCAGAGGGCAATTCAACCAGGTAGTTAATGACAGACATGACGAATTTGGTGAGATGTGACATGCAAATGACTCCTCTCCTGTAATGATAATACATTATAAGCCATGTGGATCAATTTACGAAGCCACCTCGTTAGGGTAATGAGAGATATGTCACAGGAAATAGAAGGATTCCAATAAATGAATAATCGATTCCTAGTAACTCGAAATGAGTTAGTACGAGCCACAACACTTGAGAGTCCTAACAGGACATAATAAATGATCAAGATTGGAGTGGTCATAAAGGCAAATGGATTGGTGAGAAGGATCTTTCCCCTTCCCTGGCGGCCAGAGTCTTGGGAAGAAAAGACCTATTGGGGTAAAGTAGGACAAATGTGGAATGATAAAGTCTGATGCACATGGATTGCAAAAACTCTGACCAACAACGTCCACAACCCAACAACAAAAAATACAATATATGAGAAAGATGAAACAAAGAACATGAAGTTAAGGGCTCAAAGGGAGGATGAGACAATGCGTTTAAAACAACTGTAACATCCAAGTTCGGTAGCTGAGAAGGTCGTTTGTTTGAAGAATACGAAAAGATTTGAGAAGACCTAATAATGCTGAGGATTCAAAAATCTTTCGATATTTGGAATACCGAAAAACAGTGGATAAGGATGCCTTATATAAAGTCACCATAGACGAAGCAAGACCCCTCTCAAATACCCAAGTCAAAAAAGGGATATGGTAGATATTTTAGAATGAAGAGGGTTTAAATTCCATTTGATGCACCACTGACAATAAGTATTTCATTTCCGTTAATAAATGTCCGTTGTTGGCCTACGGAGGGATTTAGTTAAATACAAATAAATCTTAGAAGTTAAACCCTTATGTTGGGCAAATGACTGCTTAACTTGCAAGCATGAAGATTGAGTTTCCGAACATCTGGGTGGAGAATGTCTGATCAAGGTTGTCTCAAAAGAGACTGCCAATGTGGATGAGGTAGAGGTGGACATTCCTGCAAATACCGAAGAAGCAGAAACCACGTTTGAGTTGGAAAATATGGTGCAACCAAGACAACTCGATAGGGAGTGGAAAGAACCATAGTCAGAATACGGGGCAATAACCAAATCAGGGGAAGGCATACAGATGTAAACCTGTCCAGTTCTGACTAAACACATCTATTGCCAACGCTTGATGATGAGGTATTGGAAACCAAAACAACTGCAGTTGAGAATTCTAATGAGTCACAAAGACATCGATCGTGGGAGACCCGAACTAAGAGCAAATACACTGAAAACCTCATGATGTAGCATCTATTTTGTTGAAAGAATCCTGTTGGGTTGAGACAAGTCATCTGCAATTAAATTCATAACTTCTGCAACATGACATGCGATGGGAATGAGCCCAGTATAGAAGCTCCATGGTACAAAACAAAGGTCTCGAAAATGTGCGCCTCCTTGACTTAGAAATCTGAGATACCACTGTGGAATTGTTAGAATGTATCATAACAATTTTTCCCTTCAACAGAAACAGACCTTGAACCATTGCCCAGTGTACTGCAAGGATTTCGAGAATGTTGATATGGCGGGTAGACTCGTCTTCCGTCCAAATACCCTGGAACTCCTGACCTTGAAGAGATGGGTCTGTGAACAGATGGTCGCTCACTGACCACTGAAGGGACCTGATATGTGCTCCTCCTAAAGGAATAAGAGGCTCGAGGGATGCCCACATCCCCAAAAGAGAGAGAACCATCTGTGCAGTAGGAGAAGGAAATATAAGTAAAAGTCTGATGGCTCTTTCCATGGCTTGAGGCCTGATAGAGGTTCGTTGAGTGTGACTTAAGTGAGCATTGAAAAATCACACTCAGATGGACGAGATATTAAGTCGGTGACAGAATAGATTTTTCCAGTCTGATAAGGAAGCCTGCTTTTGTGGCTTCTGAAAGGACAACCCAAATGTTGTTCTGCTAATTTATGGGATGGTGCCAGAAAAAGCCAGTCGTCCATATAATGATGTGTGTACAAGCCCAAGGAATGCATATGACAAGAAAAAGCTCAAACAACTCTGCCAAAGACATAAGGTGCTGATGCAAAACCAAAAGGTAGAGCCCTGAATTGGAGCATCTGATCCTTGTGCACACTCCGGGAAACTCCGGGAAGATTCCGTTACGGGAATATGGAGATAAGCGTTGGCAACATCGAACTTGGTCATCCAGAGCCCTGGCGCAAAGTGCCATCGTTCCATATTAAAGTGAGGAGAATCTAAAAATTGGTTGAGTTGAGACAGATTGTTGATTGGACGCCAATCTCCTGTCTTCTTGGGTACAACGAATAGACGGGAATAAAATCCTGGAAGAATGGAATCGGCTATATCTACTGCCCCTTTGACTAACAAATCTCTTATGGCCTGGGAATGAAGTTCCACTCACCATGGATCTGTTGGAGGTGAAAAGGTAACAGGGTGTGTAGATAATGGTGGAGTTGATGTAAGTTGAATGACCAACCCTGAAGCCAGAACATAGAGTACCCATGGATATCTGGTGAAAGAACTCCAGGTATCCAGAAAGTGATGTAATCGTGCTCCAACTGCTCCCCTGCCCATGGGATAGTCACTGATGCCCTTGTCGACGGTCCGCCCGAGCCGAAGATTCAAGTACAGACGTACTCTATTATGGTAACCAATAGACTTGGGAACAGAAGGAGGGGGTCGGGAAACACTACAAGCCAACACTCCCAAATTAGCGCCGGAAAGGCGAGAAGTTAACAATGATAAATAAGAATGTAAACGAGCTGAATCAATTCGTTATTCTAACATCTCTGGAACTCTGGCAAACAACATGGGATGGAGAAAAGGAGCTTCCTTGAGGACAGAAGATGTTAAACGAACACTTTCTAAGAGTGTCTATACCCAATAAATCCCAACAACAAACCAGCCAGGAAACCAGAGAAATAACTGAAGAAGACAATCTGACTGAGGGTAGATGTCAACAGAGTCTCCAGCGTTGATAGGCTTCCAACAAAAGTTGAACTAAAGATAAATACCTCAGGACAACAGTGAGAGTAAGACGAATCCATAAAGGTGTGATCTGTTTAAAGTGATTACAGGTTCCAATCTACCCCCCCCCCCAGGTCCAAAAGGGGTCCACCCGTTTAGAATCTAAATATACATATACGTCCTCCTGGCGGTAATAAGCCAAAGCATGCTGTTCCCATAAACATGGGGAACAAGACATAGCTATCCCATCTCGTAACTGAGCGGCAAATCTCCCAGCATGAACAGCAATATCAAGAGAAGGAGGAAAAACCAAGTAGTAACTTACTGTCCTTTCTGCCAACAAGGAAGGAGGAAAACTAAGTAGTCACTTACTGTCCTTTCTGCATACAAGGAAGGAGTATAGTCAAGTATTCATTTACTGTCCTTTCTGTCAACAAGGAAAAGTAGAGTCAAGTAGTCACTTACTGACCTTTCTGCCAACAGGGAAGGAGTAAAGTCAAGTAGTCACTTACTGTCCTTTCTGCCTGCAAGGAATGAGTAAAGTCAAGTAGTCACTTACTGTCCTTTCTGCATACAAGGAAGGAGTAAAGTCAAGTAGTCACTTACTGTCCTTTCTGTCAACAGGGAAAAGTAGAGTCAAGTAGTCACTTACTGACCTTTCTGCTAACAAGGAAGGAGTAAAGTCAAGTAGTCACTTACTGTCCTTTCTGCCAACATGGTAGGAGTAGAGTCAAATGCAATAGGAGAGACCCCCAAAACCCGAGTAACCAACTGAAGAAAAAGGGGCTGGAGGTTGCTGATCAAGAAGCCAACCTCGTAAAAGAAAGGGGCCGGAAAAAGTCTAAATTCTCCCCAGCAGGCCCCTGGTCATTTGCAAAAGCCGGCTCAGAACCACTCGGAGAGACACCCTCGGTCCGTATATATGTCTACATCTCGCAACGGATCATATCACGGACAGATTCGAGTGAGAGTGATCCCTCCTCTGGCCGTTGTCAAACACCAGATAGCAGAGGTGGAAGAAAAGAGGTCTGGTTGGTCTCCGTAGTAGAAACATTAACTCGGGAATTCATACCCGTCGGTACGGTATTTTTGTTTTGTTAAAGTAATTTATAAATATAAATGAAGATAAAACTGTAGTAACACCAACCACATTTTAATTCATAACGTAAATTGTGAATAATCACAATACTCCTGTTTATAGAAACCTGTGCCAAATGCTTTGTCGAGAAAAAGTGTTTTCATTATCTGAATGAGGTGCTTATATACAGTACCTAGATAGAGGGCGCACTGAAGTTGGTGGAGTGGAGTATAAGAGACTGGAGCAAGTGCTTTCAATGGTTATATGGGTATATATCCAGGTTATATATCCTGGAGATCGAGAAATAGCTATAGTGTCAGCGGAGGTAAGTATGTTTGGAAAAACTGCTTTTAATAAAAGTCTTGTGTAAAGAAACAACTACGTTTAATAAAAGTCTTGTGTACAGAAACAACTGCGTTTAATAAAAGTCTTGTGTACACAAACAATTGCGTTTAATAAACGTCTTGTCTACAGAAACAACTGCGTTTAAATAATAAGAGAAATTTAATGTATAGAAGCGATATTCACGAGAAGTTTTATTTTTCAGTCAATAATGTTTTGTTTTCCTTTTTTGTCTCAGCAAGTTCTCATCTGATGTACTTTGACCTGTAACTAAGAGACTCGATCTTCATATCTTCAGCATGATCTGAACATTAGAGCACCTTCTTACAACACTGAACTTGGAGATATAAAGATTTAGGACGTTGCAAGGGTTATACAAATATAAAGAACAATACGGACACTCATTACATACACTATTACAGTTCCGAGGGGGTGGGGGTGAGGATCAGGATTCTAACTAGGGAGGGTTACTACCAGGTAACGAAACATTTCTTTTTATTTATTACTTTATTGTATGTAAGGATACCTTGTATTGGTGTGATAATATAAGTTGAGGGAGACAAATTACTTTTTGAAAACGTCCTAAATTTTTAAGCTTAAAAATGAAAAAGAAACAAAAATGTGCGAGAGCTTATTTCTGAATGTTATTTAAATTTAACAATATTTCTCTACTATTCTAGAATATGGGAGAAAGAAAAGTATTAAGAAAAACGATGACTTACATTATACTATAGAGGTATTTAAACGGACTTTTCGTGATCTTTTTCCAACATCAATGGAAGTATACGACCATTGATTAAAAATAGATGATATTTACAGTGAACCTGCCACTTAAAGGCTACCACGTCTAGCGCAATGAGCAAATACAAAAACATTATAATTTTTTTACGTGATCACTGAGCAATTAAAACTAGTGCCATGACAGCTGGGCAAACTAGATATCAATCAGAAACGTAGTTTGACTTTTATAATCTTTTTAAAGGAAATTATTTCCATTTATTTTGATGATAATGAAGCGAATACGTTTAGTGAAGCGTCAGTAAAATATAAAAATACCGTTAAATCAAGCTTATCCAGTGAAAATCTGAAATACAAATAAATGTTGAAATAAAGTTCTCTTCAAAACAAAACAAATAAACAGCCCCGCCTCCCAATGGTAAGTATGAGGGCTTATAACTCTAAAAATATGGTTTTGATTCTCATGGGGGTCCTTGTGTAGATTTGTACTTGACAATAAACAAACAATAGACAACAAAAAAGTAGCCACAACAGTGACGCCATGCATATATTCTCTTTATGCATAACACATATTGGATATTTATAAAAACCAGCAAGTTAAAAAAGATGGTTTAATACTAGGAACTATACTATAACTGGCAACAATCAAGACTTAGGTTTTCAAATTATATACGATTATTTTGGCACGCACCCAGAATTGAGGAGCAAAACTGTGATAAACTAGTCAGGTTTATTTAATGTCTACTTTAATCCTAAAGACATTTTATTTTGTTTCAAATGAGAGGCCACAAAGAAATATCATTCCATTTCTGAACTTTTACTAATGGATATTTCTCAGACTTTTTCTGTCATGAAAGTGTCTCTGTTGCAAAAATTGTCGTGCTTCTAATCGTGGAAGAAACAAAAATAAACCTTTATGATTTATTTTATCAAGACACAGAACAACCTGCTGGACACACCGTGTGTTATTAACAAGAGTGGTAGTTTAGCGATTTTCCACTTTCTGTAGCTCGGACTGTGATAATCCACACTATCATATATTTTCAGAGGATGTCTTCTACTGGACTCTTACTTCATATACCAAATTTCAAGATAATCCATTAAGAAATACTTCAGTTATAACATCTACAATTGTGACTGAGTTTCTTCCTGTTATTTTTTTCCCTTTTTTCTTCTCACCAAAAGTACTGAAACTTTATTTGGTAGAAAAACATACTTAACTTTTACGGATTTTTTTTTCTAATTTGGTTCACTAATAGATCTTTAGAACCTACAATTAGGTGAAACATTTGGGGTAAATATAAACCAACTTGTGCAAAGTTATAAAAAAAACGGTCATATTTGACCAAAATTTTTGCGCACGCCTACGCAAAAAGTCACGTAAGCTATTGAACTGAAATTTTTAATACAACTTCACTTGAGATTAAAAGTGGACCGTGTTTAGTTTTTGTCACTTTGTATAAAGACCGCTGATTTAGAGAAGCAAAACTATAGGGTGAAAGGACATGCAGATACATAAGTATCGGTTAGGCCAAACAAATTATATTATCAGTTTCTAGCTCAAGTTTTCAAAAGAATCATACGGGTGGATGGTTATTATTCATTGCCCAATTCTAAGCATAAATTTTCTAATTTTATGAAATTTTCCTAATAAAGAACGTTTAGCGTCACGTGATATTAGCTTAAGCAATTAGCGTAAATAATGATGCTTGATACAGCTGTACCGATTGCATGGGGTGATGACAAGAAACTGTTAATCTAAATTTCATGGCGTTGCTATAAAGGAAGCTAATTAACAATTGTTTTAAGAGAGGAAAAAAACCTACCACCATATATTTTAAAGAATCTGGTTGATTCT
>NW_013671997.1:8455-12461 GCF_000517525.1 Limulus polyphemus | reverse complement strand
TTTAAGTAATCTGGGTTGGTTCTAGTAAAGTATAGGTCTGTTTACAAATAATAGGGTTGTGATCCTAAAAGCTAATGTTGGTTACTATCGAGTGTCACTTTCTTATTTGGTGTGGTTTGTTGGTGTGTATTGAAAAATCATGATATCTAATTAAAAACACCTTAGATGTGCAAAAAAAAGATGCGGCCAAAAAAGGATTCAGCGTGCGACTTAAAAGAATGAAATCAAAATTGGCGGCCATACTGGTAGCTACACTTATAGCATTGATAAGAATTTTACAGCAAATATTCATTCATTGGTTAGTTAGCCCGAATTTTTTTTGTTTTACCCACCATCTTGCCCCAAGTTATAAGGTCAATTATTTCTACTATTGATAGGTGAAAATGTTCGTCTGAGAGATAATACTTTGTCCAGTGTATTTTCATTTCCTGAGCTCCTACAAAAGATATATTGTCATTATGACTTTAAAGTATTCTGTTCTAATTATTAAACAATTTTCTTAGACTGTTGAAAATTGGGTTAAGAAAACTTCTGTTGACGTTCAGCTGTCTAGTTTTCTTTGAATTCATTATTATGTCTTTTTTTAATTGTTGAAAACTTTTGGTAGATAAGGTTTTTTATAATAAAACTAAATAAGTAAATGAAACAAACTGATATCACACATAGGCCTATAGTGCAATAATTTCAACAAAAAATTTTAGTCTATTTCGAATTAAATACTCATAGTAATTTACTCTGTATCTGATTAAGAACATAACACTTTTGTGAAATCAGTGAGAACGTAGTTGACATTTACTAAGCAGTTATGATACCACTGCTATTTTTAACAAGGTTCGTTTCTATATGTAAGCCAAAGTCTGTCTCTATATACGATCTTTCTCTTGAGTGGGCATATAATAGTTCTGTAGAAGTTAATAAAAATATGATAATAATTACAAGAGTCCAGCAATAAGGCAGATTATCTATTTTATGAAGAACTTATTAAAAAGAGTAAAAATATAAATAACTTTCATAATTTATTGATTCAATTATAGGTTGTGATTTATTTGCAGTTTGCCAAAAAAAGAGGACATCAGTAGGAAAGTAGATCAATTCAAGCAAACCTGCTAACTTTGCTTCAGGACCTCAAGTACATTTATACAGAGATCATCACAACTACCAGGTGAGTGATAGTCCTACAACCGTGAAAAGAATTGATCATTTGAACACAGCTAGGGAAAACTAGAATTTTCATTACGAAACAATAGGCGTTTGAAACGAAGTTTTATTTCATTAAAGGTGATTATGCAAGCTCTGAAAAAAATAAAAATTAATATCCACCAGTGGTTTGTTTGCACCTTCTCTGATGCCCCTGTAGAAATCTTTATTTATTAACAGGAAAAAGACAGTGACTCACAAGGCATGTCCTCTATTTTTGCGGTTTTTTTTTAGTTCCAATTTTACTCCAGCAATTTTGTAAGACATACTTAATCTTACACTACTACATTCACCTGTTACTTGATATCAAAGCATTAATGTGACACCAAGCTTCACACAAGAAGCATTGAATGCATTACAACAAGTGTCATAAAAGGAAAAGAAAAAACCAGCGAAGCTATTTGTGCTCTAATGCTAGATGAAATGGCCATAAGAAAACACGTGCAGTGAGGGAAAAAAAGTAATTTCTTGGTATGTTGATGCAGATACAGAATACGATACAATCAGAAATGTTTATGGTTGTTTCTCTTATCACCAAGTGGATGGTGCCTCTCGACTATTTCGTTCTTAATGGTCTGTCTGACAGGATAAGAACGAGAAAATTGTCAGATGCCACTATTATAAACGTAGTACTTGTTTGTGATGGTCCAATTTGTCATGTTAAAAAAACTGGGTGCCAATATGTCGCCAGAAAACTTACAGCCATGGTCTATCACCCTAACAATGAAAAATGCAACGCTTATGTCATACTATATATATATAACTAATTCGAAACAGAATAAAAGATTGAAACGTGAAGATGATGAATTTATTAAATGACAGTTCATTACTGATTTGCCAAACCCTAAGAACTAGAAAATTAACTATGATCAGTGGAAGAAGTATAAAATGAAAGTTAACTTTATAGCATAAAGTTCATGTGTGCCATAGAATTTTGGAACAAAGATTGAATTTATCTAAGTTTTGGTAAGTACTTGTAACGTAGGTGCTAATGTGATTTTGGTAAGTACTTGTAATATAGGTGCTAACGTGAACTTATCTAAGTTTAAGGGAAGTGAGCTCACAGCTAAATTTATATAAAAAAAATCTTGATTTGTTCAACCCAAGAAATCCATTGGCTAAAAAATACAATAGTTCAACGACAAGTTCCTATTAGTCATTTTGGAAATATTTCCAGTAGAAACAGAATATTATATTTTTCAGTTAGCAGATATCACCGGACAACGAATGTAAGTAACTGAAGGAATACTATTTATTGGGTTCTAACTGTAATCATATCTCCGCAGCAGTTATTTGTAACTTTAGTGTTATCATCTTCATCCTCCTTGAAGTATCTTTTGGCAAACTGATAAAGCCAGGATTACGTGTAACTTTTGTTTGCTGCTGTTAGGTCATCTTACGGTTGTAATAACAACCCTACTGTTCGACAGTTCACAGCTGCACATAAGAATTGCTCATGCATGAGTCATAAAACAGAAGCAGCAGCAAAGTGAACTTCTCAGAATGAAATATCCACTTTTTATACGTAGATGTGTTATACATGTGTGTGATACACAGGTATAATATTGAAGTACGTTATCCTAAACAAGGTGGCCATGATCACAAAGGTGTATACCCCTCTCTCCCTTTAAAGAAGCAGTCATAGAGGAATGAATTGTACAGATTGTTTGTATACACATAACATTTTAGAAACTTGTCAATTTCACAACAAAGAAAAAATAGAGATGGTTTGATTAAGGCATCACCAAGTGTAATTAAAATACGTCAAGCAACAGAAGGTTGTTTCGAGTGACTCCTGTAGTCAACAAATGGCCAACTTCATCAGGAAAGTACAATTAACATTGGAATACAGATTGCTGTTTGGAAAGAAACAGTTTTGAGTGAAGTTTAGATGGACACATGTTTGATTGTACACCAGAAGATAACCATGTTTACAGTTTCGTATAGTGTTTAATTATGTGTTATATAAAAACACGAATGTATCACCTTGCTAAACAACAAGCAGAAAAGATGGAGGTGACAAAATGAGAAATAACTTTCTAGGTTAATTTGTTTAAACATAATAAACAACTTTATTAACCTACTGGTGTTAATTCAGTAACACAACAACCTTATTAACCTACTGGTGTTAATTCAGTAACACAACAACTTTATTAGCCTACTGGTGTTAATTCAGTAACACAACAACCTTATTAACCTACTGGTGTTAATTCAGTAACACAACAACTTTATTAGCCTACTGGTGTTAATTCAGTAACACAACAACTTTATTAGCCTACTGTTGTTAATTCAGTAACACAACAACTTGATTAGCCTACTGTTGTTAATTCAGTAACACAACAACTTTATTAGCCTACTGGTGTTAATTCAATATCACAACAACTTTATTAACCTACTGGTGTTAATTCAGTAACACAACAACTTTATTAGCCTACCGGTGTTAACTCAATAACACATAACTTTATTAGGCTACTGGTGTATGTGTAGAGTATACAAAATAACACTGTTATGCTGTATTGATAAATATTAAATTACAACTCTTAACAGTTTTGTGCTATTGCAGTATGTTTATATTGTTACGTCTCCGTTCGTTAGTTAATTTTCCGTAAAAATTCTTACCGAAGAAACTTTAGCGATACAAGTCCTTTCTTAAATAAAACTGATTTATTCTTTCTGAATACAATTTTGCGATACACTTAATTTCAACAATCGCTCTATAACAAACGCTATAATTCACAACGAACTTCTCACGTACTCAACAATATTCTCTCTGTCGCAGTTCAATTACTCATTACCTTCCCGTCACATT
>NW_013671997.1:6779-8241 GCF_000517525.1 Limulus polyphemus | reverse complement strand
GTGGGATTCATCTGCTTCATCAGTAAATGTCCTTTCGTCAGAAACAGTCACATCAGTGGTAGTAACTTCATCACGAGCTTCACCATTTCTCTTCTCAAAACTGAGTAGAGTTTCTTCTTCGACGGTGGCTTCTTCAGGTGGCACGTCTTCAGCAGTGTCTTTTGTTCTGTTGTCCACTTCATCCCAACTGAAATGTCCTGGGCCGTGATAATGCCAAAGCCTAAGCCAAAAGTGGTGCATGCCAACAAATCCCAGGAAGACCAAAGGGAAGTTCCTAAGTTGTCTTCTCCATGGGAAGACCCATATGACATAGTGGATCGTCTCTCAGACGTGACTTTCCGAATAAAATGTGGTCGGCGAGGATACAACCATACCTTGTCTCCTGGTTACAAAGTTGACTTCAGTAGATCTCTTGTCATAAGATAACTTCATCGAATCAGCAAACGTTTTCAAGTTTGAACGCACTTGATGGTGAATATCATCCGTTCTTTCCAATAACACTTTCACAAACTCTGACACATTCTCAGGCAACTCTTCATAACGTGGGCGTCCCTTATGCTTGGGTCCCCTTTTAGCACAACATGTACTGCAGGTCCTGCACAATTATTCCACATCTTGCATCATACCTATCCAGTAAAATCTCTGTCGTAGGTGACTCAATGTCTTCTTAATTACAAGATGTCCTCCTGTTAAAGTGTCATGGGATTGACGCAGCATAACTTCCCGTAATTTTCTCGGTATAACCGTTTGCCAGGTCGTCACTTTTCCATCTCCGGAGAAGAATACCATCTTCAAGCTTCAACTGGTCCCATTGTGCCCAATAGTTCTTTGTCACAGGGCTTAGACTAGACACCTTCTCCCAAGCAGGGTACAAAACACTTGTTTCTAGAAAATCAATTACAGGCTTCAAATCTTGGTCTTTCTCCTGTTCTGCTTTGATATCTATATTTGGTTCCAATTCCCCATCATCAGCTCTTTCAGTCGGCTTGACTTCAGCTTGATGGCACCTCTCTTTTAACAGTTACCGGAACTTGACCTTTGTTGTTCCCAAACGTCATTTTATCAAAATCAGTTACAAACTTCCTCGGTAGTAGATAGTCCAATCCTAATATGCATTCGTCTTCCATGTCAGCCAAGTATACTTTCTGTCTGTCTTTTATGCCCATGAGCTCAACAGTTACACACACTGGTCCCCACAACCTTGTAGAATGTCCTGTCACACCACAAAGCTTCTGTATGGCGTCTGGTACTCCTTCGTGATCTAACACCTTGATGCTCACAAGGGTTTGCTGAGACGCAGAATCTATAACAAAGTTACACCTTTGGCCATCCAGCTTTCCTGTCACATAGACACTGTGTGTGCTTGGCATTTTACACCTAGCTGTTGGGACTTTCATGATGGGGGGTTGGTGGGCGTCGCTCAACACCAACCACTACTGGTCTCCTTGAGGCTGACTGGTTG
>NW_013671997.1:4671-5780 GCF_000517525.1 Limulus polyphemus | reverse complement strand
AGCAACTTTTGGATACTTTCTTCCTGTTTCTTTTCTTTCTCTTCCATCCACTACTGTAGTCTCTCTTTTTGTTCATTTTCTTTCTCCTCCAACCACTGCTGTAGTCTCTCTTCTTGTTTCTTTTCTTTTTCCTCCAACAACTGCTGTAATCTCTCTTGTTTATTTTGCTGTTCGAGCTGCCACTGTTGCAGGTTTTCTTGCAACTGCTGTAATCTCTCTTCTTGTTTCTTTTCTCGTTCTTCTTGTTTCTTTTCTTTTTCCTCCAACAGCTGCTGTAGTTTCTCTTCTCATTCTTCTTGTTTCTTTTGCTGCTCTTGTATTGCTGCCATGAAGTCTGCTAAGCTGTAGTTTGATTTGCCGCTTCTCGTTTCCATTTCTTTTTTTTTTCGTCCCACTTCTGACACCAATTTGTTACGTCTCTGTTCGTTAGTTAATTTTTCGTAAAAATTCTTACCGAAGAAACTTTACCGATACAAGTCCTTTCTTAATTAAAACTGGTTTATTCTTTCTGAATACAATTTTGCGATACACTTAATTTCAACAGTCGCTCTATAACAAACGCTATAATTCACAACGAACTTCTCACGTGCTTAACAATATTCTCTCTGTCCACAGTTCAATTACTCGTTACCTTCCCGTCACGTTGTGACCGTCTTATATATAAAAGAATACCGAGGTCTAGTAAATTTCCGATATTTCAGGAAGGGACGTGAACGTTCGAGAAGCTTCTGGCGTGATACTAGCGTCACGTGACCCCGATGTCGTAACAATATTATACTTTGTTATTCTACCATAGACTTCTACCCGAATTTGACACTTTATTGTTAATAATATAGCAGTAAAATCAGTTTGTACCAACACAATATTATCAATTATTGCTCTCTGTTTATTTACAACACCAATTCTACAAACAAATGTTTTTACAAATTACATAGCCATTTTAGTTTCGTAGTTACTACAAAAACCAAAAATATGATATTTTAATAAATTGAAACGTACATAGTGAACTGACAAGAGAGAGAAATAGTTTGTTTGTTTGTTTTGAATTTCGCGCAAAGCTACACGAGGGCTATCTGCGCTAGCCGTCCCTAATTTAGCAGTGTAAGACT
>NW_013671997.1:0-4155 GCF_000517525.1 Limulus polyphemus | reverse complement strand
ATCACCACCCACCGCCAACTCTTGGGCTACTCTTTTACCAACGAATAGTGGGATTGACCGTCACATTATAACGCCCCCACGGCTGAAAGGGCGAGCATGTTTGGTGGGATGGGGATGCGAACCCGCGACCCGCAGATTGCGAGTCGGGCGTCCTAACCACCTGGCCATGCCGGGCCTTAGAGAAATAGTTACAAGCATCATTTGGATATCCTGGCCATTAACGTGGTTACACTCGACATAGTCATAACCTAGATCAGTGGCTGACTGTCACTTTTATAAGGTGCCCACGGCAAAAAATACGGAGTGTGTTCAACGATATCACGTATCGAACCCTGTACTATTTGATCTGCAAACTCCTAGACCTCACCCGGATCGAAAATACGAATAGATGGTTGAAATAAACGTTAACAAAAAATCAACGAACTTCATAAAGAGTTAAAAAAGGCATGAATTACTATATGGAAAAAGAAAGTCATTTCCTGGTTTGCCAATGGGAAGAGAGTTATACCAAAGAACTGACTGTTCCTTGTGTAGATGGTAGTTCTGTGTTTTTCTTTATTGTGTTTAATGCTTTTATTTTAAGTCATAATAAGCGCTGTTAATTGTATCTCTTAAGCCTGGCACTTCATTTTGTCCATTAGGAGATGCATTTAGTCAAGATGACATTAAAATTCTGGTGGTTAATTCGAATTTGAGGACTCATGGTTGGCGACCTGTTGCCGCAGAAATGCTCTCCGTACTTTAGGATCGTGTGTACGATGTAATAATGAAGACAAAGGTCGGACAAGATCTATTAGATCGGACAAGAGTAACACAAGAGTTGTTTTATTTTACTTTTTTTTTGTTAAACCACAGCTATATAACCTGAGTTGTCCATAGTTAATATATTTTACTTGTCTTTGTTAAACCCAGCTATATAACCTGAGTTGCGTATAGTTGTTTTACTTTACTGTTCTTTGTTATACCACAGCTATATAACCTGAGTTGTCCATAGTTAATATATTTTACTTGTCTTTGTTAAACCACAGCTATATAACCTGAGTTGTTCATAGTTGTTTTATCACACATGTCTTTCTTAAACCACAGCTATATAACCTGAGTTGTCCATAGTTAATATATTTTACTTGTCTTTGTTAAACCCAGCTATATTACCTGAGTTGCGTATAGCTGTTTTACTTTACTGTTCTTTGTTATACTACAGCTATATAACCTGAGTTGTCCATTTTTGATATATTTTACTTGTCTTTGTTAAACCACAGCTATATAACCTGAGTTGTCCATAGTTGTTGGACAGGGAGTGCAGTCCTTCCGTATTTTCTAAACAGTATTATGATATCAGATAGATTTGATGCTACAAAAGTAGTTTTCACGTGGAGCCTAAAAATGTCATTTAGATCCATTTTAATTAATTCAGATAAGGTAATATATTCTTTAATTCAAATTCTAAGAACTCAGGATTAAATACAAAAAATACTGTGTAACAACATGTCAGTCACACTATATGTGTTATATCAGACGCTAACGAGGCTTTTAATTAAGGTTCATGAAGACAGTTAAGATAAAAGAAATACATTTGTGGTTGATACATTTGTAGCGTCAAACTTCCTGAACAACAACCGTTATGGTTTGAACAAGATTAAGCTCGTGAGGTGTAATTTTTACCCATTATATTTAAGTAATTAATAAATCAGAATTAGGGTAAAGATTATAACACATGATGATGTATTTATTTTAACACAAATTAATTATGATTGTTATTTATTTTTACTTTAAAGAGAAAAACACACCAAGATCTGAGGAAAAGCCCCCTTATAGGCTCTAAGGGGATGTTTTATCGTGTTCTAATTTAAAGTTGTTGTTTTTTTTCTAATATTTTTAAACAATGCCTGCTTATAGCTACACATTTATTTGGAACAATAATATTGAAACAGAATCCCGAGTAATTATCAAGGGTTTTTATTAATACTAAACCAATGACTTCGAGAATAAACCTTACAGTATTTATAGAATAATAAGTTTTGTTCTTCCTCAGGTGCACTGAACCATAAGATAAGTTTTGTAAGAAACTACAAAAGAACAACAGAAATTTACAATAAAAAAGTTACCACGTGGTATTAATGTTCAATAATCTACAAGAATAAATTCTGATTTCGTGGAAAAATGTTCAGTTAGAAGCAAAGGATCGCACGTAGCTATAAACTAGTACAATGTAAGGTGAGATAATAAATATGTGGCTGAAGAAACACAGGTGTGATTGACCTTAAGTTACAAAGTAAAGCTTTTAAAGTGTATATGATGCTAAAAAGTAAGAACTCTGTAGGTTATATACAAGGGCTACGTTAAACAATCATATGGCACATTTCCTACTTTGTATACTACATATATATGCATCGGCTCATTCCTTTAAATATAATTTAAACTTGCTAAACTCTAGGTATTTTGATGCTAATTAACTTTGATAACAAAGACGAAACCATCGTCTAGAGACCACATTATATGTATTCAAGCAAACCAACGATTGTGAGATTTTTTTAGACAAAATTCTTATAGAAATCGAAAGACTTAAGCAAATACAATACAAATTAACATTTTAAGAGCTTTAACTTTGTTTGCTCTATTAGAATTTCCGCTCTTTGCGCACTCACTTGATAACCAAGAAAACTGCCAATCTATAATCCGCTATACCTGAGACGTGAGGAGTGATAAGCGTTATTAAAATATGAGAAGCAAAAAGCAAACTCAAGCTGTAAATCCCTTGAGTAGACCGTGTGCGTGCTAAACGTAAGTCAATACGCTTTACTGAAACCTGCTTCTTTTGTCATTGAAATCAGAAAGTCTGGCGTGGAATAAGGTAATGAAGAATTTTATTGTGTTAAAAATTCGGGTAAAAGTAAAATTATTGAAGAAAAAAAAAATCGGGCTCATAAACGCCCCCTTCTTCCAACGAATTAAACAGAATTTATACACAATATGATTTCAGATATACGGAGAATCCTGAGATAACAGTGACAAGAGGAGGATGTCGAAATATCAGAAAATATAGAATTCTACGTTAAATCAAAGTTATGTTTATTTCTAGCATATATTTTTAATAAAACAAAGTGCCAACATAAACAGGATGGATTAATCTTCATGATGTATACATTTATATTAACATGTGCAGTAAATAAAATATGTCATCTCTCTCGGTGGCATTAATTTAAGGCACTTAAGACTGAATATGTTGTTTTTAAATGAGGAGTTATTTTAAAGTTTGGTAAATAAAAGTATCTGTCATCTCAGAATTTAGTTAAGTCTTTTATAACCTGTTTTTAAAAACATGAAAACTTTTATGGAACTTCAAGATTACAACACACGAAAGATAAGTTAACTGGATAGTTCTTCGCTACAGATTCATTTTGTATTTGTTTTCTTTATTTTGTTAATTTGTCTTTAATAAAAATTTTAGAATATTTGATACAAATAAATGTATACTTCGTAATCTCTAAAATGACAAAATTAAAACCAAGTAATTTTTTTTCTAAGTGGTGACAAAACACCTAAATTGTTTGTTTTAGAGCAAAGCGACATTGGGCTGTTTCCTTTGTCCATCACTAGAAATAGAACCATTTATTTTAGCCTTGTAAGTTCGTGAAATTACCGTTGTTCTATCGAGGGACTTGATTATTTGAATGGGCGCGATTATGGTTTCTTTAAATACGCATGAAGAAACATATATAAAGAACTTTAGCATGTTGGATCAAAGTGGATATGAGATATAATCCCATAGAAACATATATGAAGAACCTCAGCATGTTGGATCAAGGTGGATATGAGATATAATCCCATAGAAACATATATGAAGAACCTCAGCATGTTGGATCAAGGTGGATATAACATATAATCACATAGAAACATATATGAAGAACTTTAGCATGCTGGATCAAAGTGGATATAACATATAATCACATAGAAACATATATGAAGAACCTCAGCATGTTGGATCAAAGTGGATATAACATATAATCACATAGAAACATATATGAAGAACCTCAGCATGTTGGATCAAAGTGGATATGAGATATAATGACATAGAAACATATATGAAGAACCTCAGCATGTTGGATCAAAGTGGATATGAGATATAATGACATAGAAACATATATGAAGAACCTT
>NW_013671996.1:24794-47761 GCF_000517525.1 Limulus polyphemus | reverse complement strand
AAACGTAAGTCTACAAACATGATGATATACCCTTTGACTCCTGACCATAGGAAAACCCACAGCGATAGGGTTAAAGAACTACTTCAATTAAGCTAAAGTGCTCTACAAGTAAGTGCCTCAAACATAATCCAGAAAATTATTTTACTTCTTCTTGATAAGATTACAGAGTGTTGAGAATGTTATATTAAAATGATTTTGAATATGCATTTCAGCAAGTCACATGATAATGATAGTTAGTATATGCAGTGAATGATGTATATCAAAACTGCATTGTGACATTGTTTTGCATTTCACATAGTGTAATTCCTTTGAAAATTGATCACTATTGGGAAGGGTTCATAACAGCCCCTTCAGATGCAAAATATTCATACTCTCAGATCATTTTTCATGTGTTCAAACTGAGATTTAGATTTGCAAGATGAATATAACCCATGTACGTCATGGCACTGGAAAATAAAAGAACATTAAGGAACCATAACCATCCAGAAAGAGACTTGCAACAAGTCATACACCAACCATGGTAAGCAAAGTACAGCATCTAGTAATAGGTGAGAACCAATAAACATAAATTTCAGTGGCAAAAACTATCCACATGCCCCAAGCAGTAGTACACCACATAATGAAGAATGATCTCTGTCTGGAAAAGCAAAGAAGTTGCTTCCATAGCATATCAGTTCAACCTTGGCAAACCTCAAGCAACTGGAAAATGAAATGGGTTTATGCTATTCCATACAAAGACATACCAATGCAGCACCTATACATTTCTATGCAATCAGACTGTTAAAATGGGCACTGGGAAACTGTGGTACTCATACCTAGATGAAGTATGGAAAGTCAGCATGGTGGAGTGGTGTGCTTTGGACATGACAGCCATAGGTAAAATTTTTTGCAATAGAAACTATACTGCAGAGCTATTGTTAATATCATTGGTCTTCAGATAGAGCATGATCAGATGTGATGATGTGGACTATAACAAAATGATGAGGGTACAAAATCATTTTACATCATATTCAACCTTTGTACAAAAGAACTAAAGGAACCACTAACCCAGTGGGTATTTCCCCAATAATATCAACTCCATAGTTCTTGTTGAATTCTCCCATATAAGAAACCAGGGTAGCAAGAACCACCTGAAAAAAAAAAAATATATATATATCCATATATTTTATCAACACACTTGCATAAGTATATACATATATTTATAGAAATAATCAAAAATTTTAAATTTCCAGTTAAATGTATTAATTCACCAAGCACATTGTGCAGTACTTTCACAAAATTGTCTGTTGATCAACCACAAATAAAACTTGGAAATCTCTCTTATTAATTTCTATAAGTCAGATAGATGAATTACCAGTATATAGAAACTGTGTAATGCAGCACAAGATATGGTGTTAATATAATATTTGCTGTTTTATTTGGCAAAATGTTATAAACAGAAACTGTATTTGGTCTGAAATAGTTAGGAGTTCCTCATATTTCTCACCACTCTTTTTATTGCACTAGAGGCAAACAGAAAGATCTGCTGCATTGAAATTAATTTAATGATCAAGAATTGGAGAACTAACACCACAAACAACTACTTCCCACAAGAAAAAAACTAATGTTTTTCAATTCTACACAAGACTTAATGACGGACTCTTTTTTTCAGATTGATGTAAGTTACAAACAGAGCAAGTCATTACATTCCTAAAAAAGAAAATAAGTTAATTCTGATTGAGAAGAGGTTAGTTATTCTTTTCCACAATGTGGCCTTTCCCTAGCTCAACCACAATGATTTTAGGAGTCATAATATCTGTTATACTAAACATACCTACTTCCCCTCTCATCTATATACAGTAAACTGAGATCTCTAACATAATCTACACGTAACTTATGTAATACACAAAAAATCTGTAAAATTAGAAAAATTAAAAATGCTGCCTTCTATCCACAGGATTAATGTCAATTTTTAAAGTGAATTGACATTACATAGTGTTGCCACTGGCTATAACAGCTAGTTTGTCAAAAGAGAAAACTAGTTAGATATCCAAAATAGACATGTTCATTATTATGAAAACAAAATTTTTTCTGCATTTTACTTTCAATTATCTTTAATAATAAATTAAATAAAATTACTTCTTGGCAACAGATAACTATCTCAAAAACTAAACAATTGAATAAAAAGTTGCATTCTATTTTATTGGAGATATTCAGTGGACAGTCAATTTAGATTAAAGCCATGTTGAGGGAAAATAATGTCATAATAAAAGACTCAATTTTGGTTATCTTTTCTATAGAGTAAAACTAAGTGTGCAAAAACTTACCACTACTAGATCAATGGGAATAGGCAGTTTTAATTTCTCCCTGAAACGAGCATTAATTTGCTCCTTCACAACTGCTAAGATGAAGATGGAAATGGCTGCAATTAACACAGTAGCTGGATTTGCATTTTTTAGAATGGAAAAGATGTTAATTGAACTCTGAAATGTAATATAGAAGATGCTGAACAAAATGAAATATGTCTGGCATGTCATTAATTCTATGAAAGAACACTGAAAATAATTAATAAAAGTATATTATATACACAGATAACAGTGTGAACTACACTACAAACAGTTCAATTGCAAGCTGAATATCATATTATTTTTCATAATGTTACAAAGAACAAAAATTTAACATGCTTTAATTCAGAAAACCAAACCTTTGCCAAAATCAGTTCATTAACAGTCACAGAGAGATAGAAAAATTTGGGTGTATAAGAATAGTTCATAATTCCCAATTTTAGGTTAATTTATTAATTTTTGCTTAAAAATAATATCATGCAATGAAGAACCAGTGCTTATTATGTAAGAAAAGCAAATATATTTTTACTTACATAAATGACTTTGAAAGGACCTGTAAACCTACGTGCAGGGATACCAAACAAATATTTCAACTGAGAAACAACCACCAAAACAGAGGTACCAGTGCAAAATCCTGATACAAACTGATCCGAAAATACTACTGTCAGCGATCCTAAGTGAAGGATACCCATTACTATCTGTCCAGAAACAAAATTATTTTATAAGTTACACTGTTTTTAACACATTTCATTCATTTTCATGATATTTATCAGAAACAGATAACGAATTCAAGATTTACTATATATATACAAAACATTCTTTCAATTCACATCAAGTAGCTTTCATACTCTGTTTACCCATTTCAATCTTTTGCTTTTCATACACATCCCCTTCAGTTTGATTGAATATTTGTATACTAAAAGTTTCTGGCTACAGTATTATCACAACAATAATATACAGTTGATTTGTGTAACTGAATCTATATTTCATAAAGGAATTCGGTTAAAAATTAAAAACATATTTGGGCTGAATCACATATTATGTCAGTTAAGCCTTTATACTTTAAAACTATCAAGTACTAAAAACCAAACAACTAAAATACATTATTTATCCATAATAAGGATGACCGTTTATGGTAAAATAAACCCGGTAAATTATTGAACAGTGGCCAACTATTACACACTATTTTATCCTACCATAGGAAGTGTCAGATAACTAAATACCTGTAAATAATTATGGAAACATTGAGGAAAATGGGTATAAAAGGCAAATATTTTAGGAATTCCACCATATTATCCTGTGAAAATGAATTACACCAGAGCACAGTCATGTATTGATAGTTTACACTGTAACTGGTTCAATGGCAACCAATCATGAAGCTCAACATCAGCATAAAGCCTCCAGTGACTAAGATTGAGAATTCAAAGTTTTGGCTAGTTAAGGATCCTTTAAGAAAAATACTTGTAGCAAGATTCCACATTTCAGTAAGAACTATATGCAAGACTCACAAGAGTATACATGAAACTCACACTGTCATTGTTAATAATAGAAGTGGTTGAGGTAAAAGCCAAACCTCTCCAAAAGTGGCATTTAGCATTTCAGGACATCTTTTTTTTGAGACGGACAATGGCTGAATACCAATCTTGCCAATGACTTCACTATAAATACAGGTGTGAATGTTAAGAACAGTAAGATACGCATCATTAAAAAGTGTTCTCAACAGATATGTAGCTGCTCAAAAACCACTACTGCAAAGAGGCAACCAAACCAAAAAGATGAAATGGGCATTTGAACACAAACAGTAGAATGACCAAAGCATGAAGTGTATGCTTTTTACAGATGATCAAAGTTCAAATTTGTTTAATAGAGGAAAAGACAATTGTTTCACAATCAATGCACAACAACTAAAGTGAAGCATGGAGATAAATCAGTAGAACATGGGCATTTGAACACAAACAGTAGAATGACCAAAGCATGAAGTGTATGTTTTTTACAGATGATCAAAGTTCAAATTTGTTTAATAGAGGAAAAGACAATTGTTTCACAATCAATGCACAACAACTAAAGTGAAGCAAGGAGATAAATCAGTAGAAGTTCGGAGTGCTGCATCTCAGTTAACAGCATTCATAATCAACTAAAAATTGATGTCACCCTGACTGATGATAAGTACAAGTGTGGTAAATGAGCATACATGTGTTTTCTATCTCCTAGTATTGATATAGAAATGTTTCCAAATTTGTTATTTGTGCAGTTTCCACACAACATCTTGGTAAAGAAGATCAAGTTACCAACTGACAGTATGTTTCATTATAACTAACCAATCACATGGGTAGTGCTATTTGCTCTGCGTAAGTCTGACGTTAACAAGTTAAGTAAGTAACATGAGATTTATTCAGACTGGAATGTGATCTCAACAGTATTAATCTTGTATATGATATCATCCCGAGTTAGTCTATATACCACCTCACAGAACAACTTTAAACCTAACTCTCAAGTAAAGCAACTGTCTGTTGTGGTTAGTAAGGTATATTTTCACTTAGTTTACTTATTGTACTTATACAATTTTGTTCAGTCCCTACTTCTCACAAGCTCAGTCACAAAGAGAATTATTTCCCACTATATAATCTTACATATCTTCCATTATTCTGCATACTTATCTTTTCACCCTTAAGGTAAATGAGTGCTATATGGAAATACTATACAGGAACATGATTTATGAGACATGGTTTCAGCTTGTGAAAAACAATGATCCCAAGAATGCAGAAAATTGTGTGAAATGATACTTTGACAGCAAAGAAGCCAATGAAACATTCAACTATGGTTTGATCTGCACACAATCCCCATACGAACATTCTTGAGACTGTAGGGCTCGTGTAAAAACCGAGAATTTCAACAGATGACAAAAACTTTGCAAAATTATAATAAGTAATACAGAACATTTGGATCAATATTCTACAACTGTTCATTGATAAACTGTATGACAGCAACTGAAAACAAAGCGTAATGCCCTATGTAAATAAAAGGATTCACAAACATAATACTGGTAACTTGTACAACTTATTCCTTTTTTTCATATTTTCTCCAAAAGTTTACATTTTCCTATACCAAAAATGTATTTCTGATAACACCTCCTCTAACACTTTAGCTTTATCCCAACGAAAGTTTCTCTTCTGTGCCCATCTAAGCATTGATATGAGTTATACCTCACTTGCTTCAGTCTTTTTACCTCACTATATCACCCCTAGCAACTTTATTCGTGGGACTCTCTCCACCTACGTCAATGCACCTCCATACGAGATCTATATATAAGCTTCCCATTATTACTTCTTATTCACTTTTTTCAGACTGGCAAAATTATCATATCCGAACACAAGCCACAAGGTAAGTATTATCATAAATACATTTTCGCCATAGGAAAATGTAAACTTCCTTAACACACTTACATCCACTCACACTTTAGCTAGAATGCCACATTGACATGGGAGAGGGGCCAGTGTAGACAAAATCCACATCAAAAACGTGTGCAAATTGAGGTTTAGTATAGCACACTAGTGGGGTTTGCACTACTTCTGGAACAGGTATGCTCTTCAGCTGGATAATGTGAAATCTAGAAACGTGGGTGATGAAAGCCAACTGGCCACAATGTCAAAACCGTAACCTCATGAGAAGAAACATGCAAGAAGGGGCAACTATTCCAAAACTGGTTCCTCCTGCAAAACCAGAAACATCTAGTCTGGAAATATTGTACATGCTAATGAGAGTCATCCAGGCTCCAACCATGCTGACAAGGTCCTACATTTCATCGTTGGAATTATAGCTCCAAAGCTAGATCCAAGGTGTAGTGACTAGGTCATGGGGCCTCCAGTGTGATATAATTGTATTCTAGTAATATGATATTAAAGAAACCCAACCAAAAAGTTACAAAATGTTGCATGTCGAGCCACCGGAATTACAAAGAGAAAGCAAGCAACATTAAAGTGGATAAACCATCACAAAATGCAAGAAACCGAACTCAAAATTATGGGACTGGAAATCCAGTCTGAGAGTTACAGAATGTCGCATGTGAGCCAACAGAATTATGAAGACAAGACAAGCAACACTCAAGTGGAAAAACCTTCCCCCAACATGAAGAAGCACAGAACGCAACAAATTCGGAATTACGGGGCCCATTCACCCCTCACTTAACCTGGGATTACAAACCTAAGTCCTAACTCCCCATTCTCAGAGGCAAGGCAATACTTCCGCCTCCAGAATTACAAGGACAATGTGGAATAAACAAAATTCAACCAATGGCTCAAGGACTTGCGTTCCACTTGTAGAATTACGAGGAATCAAAGACCCTCTTCCATGTTCATGGAAAGAAATATAATGACCAAAAAGAAGGGCCATGCTCAAAACAACCAGATAGCAAAGTGTTATCTCTGAACCAGAATTATGATGAGAATCCTGTGTAGGCTGGTCCTGCTCCCACCAAACATCTGGAAAAAACATCCAGGATTATGGATGGGAGGGTATCCAGCTTTGCCCTCTTCTCCTTGAGTGAAACAGTGTTCAAACATCATTCAGGAGGAATAAACCTCTGTCCACCACTCCTGCAACTGGAAAATAGGAGCAGAAATACTTCCATTTTTCACTTTGTAGAAATGGGTGGAGAATTTGCGTTGGGGAGTCCTGAAGAACAATGTTTCTGAAACGGTGCAGTAAGTGAACCACATTCCCTATTTTGAAAAGCAAACCAACCCCAATTTATTCAGTCCAGAAGGTATGGTGATCCATAAGTGATGGTTCAGTATTGGATATAATGTATGGTACTGAATAATTGTGTACCACCCAGAAAGTGCCAAAATGGCCTTAGGGAACACCCCATCTCAACAGAGCTCGTTGCTACCATGAATTTTATTTATAAATCTACTGATAGCTAGTGTGAATTTGGAAAAAGCATACCTGACTAGGCAACACTTGCCACTGAATGGGATCCAAATGATAATGATGAGAGGGTCCCTGAAAATGAACAGAAGAACGCAGAAGAAATGAGGTCACTCACCTCTGTCACAATCAAGCCAGGGTGTGTCAAATAGCCACGGGTGTAGCCAAAACCCATCTGAGAAGGAAACTGTTAAACCATGTAAATAGTGTGATGTAAAGGTTTTAGGTATGGTTCACATACCAGCCTGTACAACTTCCTCCAGTGAGCAATGCAACCGAGCTGCCAGGGACATCGAGATAATCGTACTTGATAAGATGAAATCCACAGAAGTCTCTGCTCCTCCAATAAAAACCCAGAGTATGCCATACAAGCCAACTGAAGAATCCAATCGTCAAATTGACAGAGGATAAGTCATACAACACAGTAGGATTTCAACTGATAAACAAACAGTGACGAGAGATCCGAAATGCATCAGTGCATGCCACATAATATCGAAGAGTCCAAACCAGGCATAAAACACTATCCTGATCCAAACAATCATATGAATGTGAAATGGAGGGAAGATGAATAGAAGAGAAAGCCTTATCTCCTTCACTAGCTGCTGAAGTTTCAGGTAGAATACACCTGTCTGGATACAACAGAACACAAGTGGAATAGTAAATAGTCCTGTGAGCATGAAGTGCAAACACATCCAAACATCAATACCCACTAGCCAATAACAGAAGAAAATAACCTTTAAAGAAATGGAACTGCATGCACAGTTGAAGAAAGAGACAAGTATATTTGAAAAATTACCCATCCCATGGCCTGAAGGTGTAGAGGTGCAGGTTGAGCCCAACTTAGTCTGGAATTGAAAACCACCCCTAAATACACGAGGTACTATGTGGGAGTAAGAACAGACTTCTCCTTTTTTGGAAAGAAACCCAGCTCTCACACCTTCTGATAACAGAGTTTGAGTGTGAAGTTCTGCTAAGTGGCGGGAAGGGGCAATAAGAAACCAGTCATCCATGTAATGCTGAGTGGAAATGCCCAATGAGTGAAAATTACATGAAAAGAATCTGACTATCCAGCAAAAAATGTATGGGGTAGATGCAAGGCTGAATGGAAGAGTGCAAAACTGAAAAACCTGTCTCTCATACATGAAATAGAGGTAACGGTGTGAAGACTCCACTATCGAAATATGAAGATGGGCTTCAGTGATATAGAATTTTATCATCCATAGACTGGGTGAAAAAAGCCACCACAGTGAAAGAAACAATTCCATTATAATCCAAGGAGGTTGAAGGAAGCAATTGAGACAAGAAAGGTCAATGACAGTTCGCCAATCGCCCATTTTTTCAGTACTAGAAACAGCCAGGAATAGAAAACTTCTAGAGAGGAGTCAACATGCTCTATGGTCTCTTTGTACCAAAGATCCAAGAAGGATTGTGCTCCATGGCTGGATGTAAGAGGTTTGTTTGTTTTGAATTTCACGCAAAGCCATCCCTAATTTAGCAGTGAAAGACTAGAGGGAAGGCAGCTAGTCATCACCATCCACCACCAACTCTTGGGCTACTCTTTTACCAACAAATAGTGGGATTGACTGTCACATTATAAAGCCCTGATTACTGAGAAGCTAAGGAAGAAAGGGAAGAGTGGAGATGGGCCACATCCACTAAAGATCCAATAAAATGGGAATACCAGCAAAAATAGACTGTCAGAGAAAAGGAGCTTCTCAAAGATCTCTAAGGGCCAAAGCAGATAGGTGAACTCCCTACAGCATGGTATCCCTCTCCAAAAGATCCCAACAACAAACCAACCAAGATACCAAGGAGAGAACAGAAGCCAATAACCTGACCAAAGTATATGTCAATGAATGACTAAGATCATCCAAAAATTGTGCAGGAGATCTGTGATAAGCCTCAGACAACAGTTCCAAAGATGATAAAAAACACAAAACTGTTGTAAGTGACAGACCAATTCTGGAAAACTGAGATTAAGGAGAACAGTGAAATTTTGTCTAGAGCCCCAAATAAGACAAAGAGAATCTAAACTCTGAGAGTCCATATAAGATTTCTCCAGGAAATGGAAAGCCAAGGCATACTGATCCAATAAATGAGGAGGACAAGGCATGGCAGCACCCTCTCTCAAATGATAAGCAAATCTCCTCTATGCACAGCAGGTAATCAGACAAATGATTTTCCCCCAATAAAGAAGAGGATTTGCAAGATACAGGAGAAATACTCAAAATATTATAAACTCTGCATTCTAATTGCAAAAAAGGTTCAGGAGGCAGAATGCCTGTCCAAGGCTCATGATTAGCTGTCTGAGGAAAGGAAGGTGCCAGAAATATGAAAGTCTAAATTCTCACCAGTACACATGTAAGACTCTTATTAAGAACTGTATGTCCTCCGCAGAAAGTGGCTCCTCGATGCCTGGATGATACCAGATTTGCGAGTTGGTAGAGGAGGAGCATCAGGCAAATCTATGTCTGAGACATGAACATGTATATTTATATTCAAAAAATGTCTCCAAATATTTTTTTTTGGTTAAGTAAAACAACAATAATCTCTAAAAGAAAATGTCGAAAACATGGTAATAACACTGAAGAGAAACCCTCAGTAATCATGTAAGATCGTCATCATAATTTCTGCTGTTGAGAAAAAGTGAACAGGAAGTGATAATGGGAAGCTTATATACAGATCTTTTATAGAGGGCACACTGATGTAGGTGGAGAGAGTCACAAAAATAAAATTGCTATGGACAATATAGTGGGGTATTAAGAATGAAGCAAGCTAGGTATAATTCATACCAATGCTTAGATGGGCAAAGAAGAGAAACTTTTGTCGGGATAAAGCTAAAGTGTGAGAGGAGGTAAGTATGTTTTGGAATTGGTTCGTTCCATTAATAAATTTAATATATAGTTAATATTACTTGTTGATTGGGACTCCTTTATGTGTATAATTTTTATGTTCCCATAATTATTTTCAATATCATGGGTGTGTGTAATTTATTTTCTGTTATCATTTCTCACAAATCTGTTCTTTAATAGATCATTAAGCCCACCACAATTAGGTAGTAGACCTGTGGTATTTCCAGGTTAACCTGATTTTCTGAAAGAGTATTAAGTAGGTCAGCTTTATAATGAGAGGATTGGCAAGATAAAGTATGAAGTGACACTAAATTTCAAACCAAGTTTTAAGCTAAGAAGTAAAGAAAACAGACACAATGTGTGAGTAGAAAACGAAAAGAATCTTTATTAAATCAAAGATACAAAGCACAGTATGTGTACTTGTATTTGTACACTAGATTGTAGTCTTATATTGAACTCATGAATAAATTAACAGATTTTCCTCCCTCAAAATGTCTTTCCTTTCATCAACTCACTTGAGATCCTGTGCAGTACTGTTTAATGCTAACACTTCTTAATTAACAGGAAACAGAGGGTTTACCCACAGAAAATAGCAATATCAATGTGACTGGGGAGGCCTTAACCTCAAGAAATCCAACCAGTGGTGAAGGACACTGCTGATGTCTACAGTCTTACACAATGTGAAGCATTATAGCAATAACACCTGCAAGCAGAGCAAGTATTATCTCTATAGAACAGTAAAGCTAGAATGAAGTCAACAGTTTCTGGATTACATGTAGGAGGAGGATATCTGGCTGCAGATAAGCAGGAGATTTTTTTCTGCATCCAGCTACTACCAACACCAGATCCACCAGGAACCAGCATCCAGCAGATGGTAGGAAAAGAGACTGCCAACCTGTGGTGCATCTCCAGTCCAAAACTTGGCAGCAGTGGACATTTGTCATCCAGTCTACAGTTAGGAGAATGGAAACTGGCCAGCACACCTGTGAGGACTTACTTAGCTGGACCATCTGCAACCAACACCAGACCCACTGGGAATGTACATCCAGAGGATGGTAGGGAGGAAGAGCATCTGAGAGGCAAACTGCAATTTTATGAATATATATATATTTATTTATTTATTTGTGACATGGCAGAGTGCATCAACCAAAACCTGGTGGCATCTAGAATTGTACATCAGGTAGGAAGAGCATCAGAGATGGGTAGCAATTTTTGTCTGCTTTACTCATGTTAGTTCATGAGTGTACAGTCTGGGATGAACATACTTATGAAGCAAAAAACCACTAAAGAGAACGTCTAGCAGTTCTACAGAATACTCCATCTCTACGGTGTGCATAACCCAATTCTGCAACATAATTGTTTAGGCATAGATGACAATAGAACAGGGAGACACAACCAACACCTGGTGGCATTTGTAATTATACATCAGATCCATGATAGGAAGGGCTACAATGAGCATGGATGCAGGATGGACAGTGCAGATTTTCGAGAAAAAAAAGTATACCTGGTCAGGCACCATTTGCCACAGAGTGGGATCCACAATACAATAGCAAAAAGATCCCTGATAAGTAAGAAAAAAATTGGGGAAAAAAGCAACCTTGCACAATACCAAAATGTGAAAATGTAAATAAACAGTCAAGAAAAACTAAGTCAGCAGTATAACAGAAACGTCGACAAATCTGCAAGCAGAAATAAGCACACCTGTACAGCACTACTGCCAATTGAGAGGTGATTAATGAGTGTAGATGTGAAAAGGGTGCTGATTACAATAGGAGTGGTGTTGAGCTCCTATTGATAGTGAACTGCTGCATAATCATTCACATGTGGATATAACTGAGGTGGAAAGCTAGTGGCATGCATTGAAGATTTGCCCCAATAGAGGGCAGTGCTAGTCGAGAAAAGCTATTTTGTGAGAGGAGGTAAAATGTTGTAACAGAAATATACTGTTGTTATTTTTTAAAAACTACACAGGTATCATAAGTAAGCTACTTATAAGCTGAAGACAAAAAGCATTAACATAAACTGTTCTAAATGTATTATAATCTTTAGCCACACAATCATTTGAGTAAAATCATGTTACTTTTCGTGTAGAATACAACACACACACACACAAACCTTTTTGCCATGAAACTGATAGATAATGTTATTTTAGATTTTCTTAAGGAAGCATATTAGTTTATTACAGGTTATTAAACAATGGGCTTCCATAAATTTTTGTGTAAATCAGATGACTGCTTAATTTGTACTTTGCTGAAGACAAGTACTGTTGCAACATTGCAACTTTTAACCTATCTATTATAAAATTTTTGATTATTTACACATTTTTCCTGATCAAAGTTTGTAAAGAGACTCAAATATGAACCTCATTATTAGTAAAACAGATATTTATACACAATTTCAAATCTCAGTTCTCACCTAACTTTATTCATGTAACTCCTCTGAACAATCTTTGAGGCTGAAAGTATGCACAGATAAAGCAGTTTCTCTATAAGCTAGTATAAGTTCACTATGACAATGTTAATAAAAAAAAACATACAATATACCTGGAAAAGCCCTGTTATAAGGCAAAGAGAAACAACCACTTCCAAGTTTGTTGGAGGCCAGAATGGATCTCCACTACCATCAACTTCAACCATTGAGTGTAAAACTTGCTCAGTTGTGTTCAAACTTAGATTTACAGCAAAACCTGCTAAATCGGAGTTGACAACATCTTGTTTACTTACTGCCCCTAACTTTCCTGGTGCACTGCCTGCCATTAAACTGATGACAGCCATTGTACCTAAAAGATCACATTATATAAATTAAATATTTAGTGACATTAAATAAAAAAACAGAAGGGTGTTTTGCATACATTTTATCTTGCAAAATACTTTGACTGTGTCCTCTGACTTTAAGTATTATTATTACACATCTGATATCATTAAAGACGAAAGTAAATTCTGGGCTAGCGTGAATGATATCTGAGGAAGCTAACAATAAATATCCAGGCTAATTTTTTGCTCATCATATATTTCACAAGTAGATAATTTTACCAACTCCAAAAATCCATTTAAAGATATCATTAATAAAAGTTATAATTTTCCTATACTAAAAATGTATTTCCGACAGTTACTTACCTCCTCTCACAAAATTAGCTATTCTCATTCAGTGCTGCACTCTATATGCAAACTTTTTCTTTATACATGCCACAAGCCTATTGGAATTAAATTATTCCAGCGTGTCTCTTATGCAGATCATCATGCGTCACCAATAGAAGCATGACATCTTCACATGATGCATGTGACTCCTTCTACACTCCTCTACCAAACTATCATATTGAAGTTTGGCAGAAGACGTAAGCACTGGAGGAAAGTGGGGAGGAGGTAAGTACCTACTGGAAATCCATTATCAGTGTAGGAAAATTATAACTTCCAATATGAGCACTGAGCTATCGATCCAGGGACCCAACATCTGGTATCAAAAAGATGTCTATCAGATGCAACCAACTCCCCCAACCTGGAAACTTGCCGGAACCATCCAAAAGGTAATAACATCCCCATAGTATGATAGGACGAGGGAAAGCAAGAGGACAGAACCGTAACAATCCCACATACCACTACTGTGACTCACAACACAGATGGAGGAAAATCGAGGAAGGAAGATAGACAACCCAAAACATGTGTGAGGACTTATGTTGACTGGTTCTCCTCTAAATCCAAAACCCAGCCTCAGAGTACCGACATCCGGATGGGGATAGAATGAGGGTTTCCAATCAAAGGGGTTAACAACATTTTGATGTATCACTCCTTCATAATTCTATATTTCAAAGAGGAGGACCATACGTCATCTAAACCTGCAGAACATCACCACCCTACTCTGCACTGAATGGTTATAGCCATTTTTTGTGAGGAACCCATTAAGGAGGTTGCCTCCATGGTTAACCACCCCAGCAGCTTGGAACTGGAAAATGTTAAGGACTTCCATACTCTACTAGAAGAAAGGAGGGTGAAAAGGTGAAGGAGAGACCAGAGGAATGTCATCACATGAGACAGTGTAATGGGTGACCACAAAACCTTATTTTGAAAAGCTATTCACTATAGGCATGGCAGGGATGGGCAGCTATCCTCTTCTGCTTTACCCACGCAGTCCATGGGTGCTATGGTCTGGGATGTGCATGTTTATGAAGCAAAATATCATGAGATTATTCACCTACAAGTGATCTTGTGGTACACCCCATCTCAACTGTGAGCATTGTGAAGCCATGGAATATAAAGTGCATGTTAAAATGGCTGTACAATGCAGATTTCAAGTTGAAGAATACCTGGTAGGGCACCACTTACAACAGAGCATGATACATATAATGAGGAATAAAGAAAACGGCCCCTGAAAAGAAAAGAAAGTATAAATAGAAACTTACCAGTCAGAGTTGCACCAAAGTCTAAAAAACAGCCACAGGTGAAGAATGAAAACCTGATGAAGAAACAACAACGATATGATGTAGATAATGGGAGACAAACGTATTGGGCATGATTCACATTACTGATTGTAGAATTTCCTCCAATAGACAAATATACAGAAAGCGCGGGAAAAGGTGAGATGTGTAATCTGATAAGAAGACGCCTGTAATAAATTCCAAGAGGAAGAAGGCAAGGAGGAATAAGCCAATCGGATCAAAGTTGGACCCAATTTGTAAGGTTGAAAGTGAAAGATCACAAAGGGAGGAAGACTGCCAGAGGATAAAGAGTTGGGAACAAGTACCACAGAAGGAAGCTGTCGAGGTAATATAACAACAAGAGCCCTGACCAGACACAGAAGTCTATCTGGATCCTGTTACAGGTAAAGATAAGAAATGGAAGGAAGGGAAATAGGCAAACAGAAGGAGCTTCCCTCCCGAGCTGCCAAGATCTTTGGGAGGAAAGAATGATCCAGATAAAGGAGACGATAGGTTGGGTGATAAAATGTACATGAAACATCAATGGCAAACAAATCTGATCATGAACATCCACAGGCTTAAAAGAGAAGGAAATACATTTTAAAGGAAAGGTAAAACATGGAACATGAAGAAAATGGTTCAAACAGAGGTAAAATGAAGAAATGGAGTACCACATTAACATCCCAATACAGAATGGTAGGTTGCCTGGGAGGGTGATACAACCAGAAGGAACACATTAGCATGGTAAGGACAGGTGAAGTAAAAGCTCTACGGTATTGGGAAAAATGAAAAGTATGAGATAAGGCCACCAAATAACCTGAGAGTGAGGAGACCGAGGACCCCTGGTCAAAAAGCAAAGTAAGAAATTCCACAGTAGGCTGGACAGAGAGAAATCCTCTAGTTGTAGACCAACTGCAGAACACCTTCCACTTGTGCTGATACACCTCAATGGAAAAAGGTCATATGGAATCAGCTAAAAGGAAAATGACTTGACTGGAGAAACCAGAAGAGGTACAGGAGGGGAGAGTAGCAGGTGCTGTAGCACCAGAAACTGTGGCTGAGCTAGCCAATAAGGAGCACATCAGAAGGACCTGACAAGAAGTGGTATTGATGAGAGAGATCACCCAATGAAGTAATCAGATAGGAGAATAAACATAAAGATATTTGTGGGACCAATCTTAGCTGAAGACATTGACTGCCAGAGGATGAGGGACCAGCAACCAAAAGAGAAATAACTTGTGTATGAGGCTTGTAGCAAATGCATTAATGTGAACCCCACGGACTGCAAATCTCCCTGAAAACATGGGAATCTAAGGATCACACAGTTGGCTATATCTGGTCAAAACGGGAAAGGCAATCTAAAAGCACCCGGCACATAACGTGCAATGAGATGATTGTGTTGCATGTGGATACAGTATAAGAGATCCAACATCTGAAAACATAACTCTCTCGACCGGGTGCCCCCTTGATGACTGATATGTACCACCACCATAGAATTGTTGGAATGAACCATCATTAGACAATGTTGGTCAAGAAGAAGGAAGTGATTCAATGTACAACTAGAAGTTTGAGAACGTTGATATGAAAAGTGCTTTCATCCACAGACCAATGGCTCAAAGCTTTCTGTTGGTTGACCCATGCACCCCAGCCCTGCAGGGATGTGCCCATGAAAAGATGTAGACACGGGGGAGGAAGTGGCACACCTGCTGAAGTATGTGTCTTGTCCAATCACCAAGCAGATCATCTCGCATGGTAAGAGGAAGGGTAATTGGAGTAGAAAGAGGATCCCACACAAGGTTTCATTGATCATGAAGAGCCCACTGAAGGGATCTCATATAGGCACAACCGAGAGGAACTAGTGAGGTCATTGAACACGTCCCCAAAAGCAATAGAACCTCGCGAGGGGTATGTGATGGAACCGAGAATGTATGGTGAGCTAACAATTCCAAAGAACTCCCAAATGGATGAGATATTGAGTAGATCTGAGGAAGGACTTCTATAATTTGATTAACCAGGGCACTCGAGCAGCCATTAAAATGAGCTGCTGAGTATGGCTGGCCAAATCAAGTTCAGAATGAGCCAGAAGAAGCCAGTCGTCCATGTGAAAATTAAATCCTAGAGCATGAAGATGTCAAAAAAATGCTCAGACTATCCGACAGAAAACATAAGGGGCTGAAGCAAGCCCAAATGGTAGGGCTTGAAATTGGTAAACCACTTTGAGATGGACGAGACAGAGGTGATATAGGTATATGAAGATAAACCTTGGTGACATCCACTTTGGTCATCCATATACCCAAGGAAAATGCTCACCTCAAGGTGAGAAAAACTCCATGGTAAACATGGGCAGGTGAACAAAGCAGTTAAGGTGAGATAAATCTATGACCAGTCTCCACTTTTCTTGGGAACAACAAAAAAGTCAAGAATCAAAACCTGTGAAAGGATGGAGAACAGGTTCAATGGCCTGCATAGATAGCAATTTTCAAACCACTTCCAACAGACACTGTCTGGTCATGGGATTCTGAGGAGGAGGGAAGGAAATGGGGAAAAGAGATATGGGAGATGGGGGAAAAAAGGGGATCATGAATCCTTCTGATAAAACCTGAAGAACCTATTGATCCTCGATGAAGAATATCGGCAAGCCGAGCTCCCACTGGACCAGAACTCACTGAGTAGTCACCAGTACTGTTGATGATGTGAAGTGAGTCATAAAAAAACAACAACAATGGACAAAACATGAAATTGTTATAGGTGGCAAATATGGCTCCAACTGAGACAAGTGTGCAACAATATCAGTATGGGTAGATTGTTGAACAGATGCCACCTGTGGCTCTAGTGTTTCTGGGATCGTGTCAAAAATGTATCGCTGAAGAAATGGAGCCCATATGTAAATGTCAAAGATAAGTCAATGGTAAACAGACCCGAGCCAAAATCGCATCACGACCTAGAAGGTCCCAACAACAGAGCTGAAGAGGTCAAACAAGCTAGTGTGGAAGAAAGAAGGGAAAGGGTATCCACAGAAATCCCCTCAGGATTTCTGAGGAGAGCCTCAGAGAGAAGGTGTGGAGAAAAAGATACCGTAAAAGAGTTGTAAGGGTAAGACACATGCAAGAATACTGGGCATGGGTCAGACTGACAGATGATTCAGGAGCTACCCTCCAAACAGGCAATATGGAACCTACCAACTGTTGGTCCAAAAAGGAACAATCAGCACGATGGTATGAAAGCAAAAACTGATTTGAATCCCACTAGGGGCAAGGCATGTTAATCCCATCACTTAATTGTGAGGCAAGTTGATCAGCATGAACCCGAATATCAAGGGAGGGAGGAAAAACCAAAAAGGGGTGGGAAGATTGGTTATGTCGTAAGGAAGAATGTGGCTCATAAGAATTAGGAGAAATAGACGATCCAAGTCCTCATCAGGAACTGGGGCAAGGGCCAGGATAAAGGCTGGCCCATGTAATGTTTGATCTCCTCACTGATTAATGCAGATAAATCTACCATCAGGTCACCTGCACCTGCAGCCTGAGAAAGAACACTAGTCGCTGGTGTAATCCCCAAAGTAGTAACATGAACTTCAGAATTCATTGTGAAAAACAGTTCACCAAATTCAAGCGGTGAAAAAGAATAATGCAACTGGAACAAACTGATAAAAATTTAAAGTGAAGAAACTGTCTGAATGAAAATTAAATAAATTAAAGAAAACCACTTCGTGAGGAAACTTAAACTGATTGTGAATCTTTAAACAAACAAGAAGCACATCTGAACACAAGCGCTTCCAAACGAGAAGTGGTAGTTTGGTAGAGGAGTATAGAGGGAGTCACATGCGTCACGTGAGCATGTCATGCTCCTATTGATGGATAAGTGACTTATGATTATTTGCATGAGAGACACGTTCAAATCTTTCAATTCCAATAAGGGAGAGCAGAAGGCTTGTGGCATGCGTATATAAAAAAAAGTTTGCTAATTCTGTGAGAGGAGGTAAGTATTGTATCAGAATGTTATCCTGTTAACAAAAAATATAATTATTGAATAATTTTCTCTATGTTACTATAGTAGTAACTGGATAAGACTAAATAATAATTATAAACATTCTAAATGCTACTTAGTTTTCTTGGTACTTAAATAAGAAATGATTCTTTCCTCATAAAAAATGGTTAACAGAAAACACAGCATAGTTTCTGTTTGAAACAATGGATGCTTAATGTTTCAAGAAAATGGAGTTATGGAGTTGATAAGCAATTTTAACAGCTCTATCAGACTATCATATCAAAAAATATATAATATTTTTCAACCTCTAGCTAACTATAATATTAACTTACTACTTTAAAGGGAATTTTCTAAGAATCCTTTACATTCCTTATACAATAAATCTTACACAACAGTAAACCACTTTTATGTATATTTACATTAAATGAGGACTATCTACTGCAATAAAATATTAGTCTTCTACTTACAAACTTCTTGTTACTGATACAAAATAAACACTAACCAAACTGTAAGTAAAATAAAAATGTCAAGTAACAAATCATAAAAACAAAGACACAATTTGTTTATGGAAAGCAAATTACAATACAGCAAATCTTAGTTGTGTTAACTACAATCAAAGGCATGATCCATTCAACCCGGATACTTTCTCCCTACTCCCTTCTTCTATATTCTTTTATCAACTGTTCAGCAAATACAAACTGTTCAATACAATGCCTGCATATCAAAGTAAGTTTGAAGAAACAGTCTTTTTCAATTAAAGGTGTGATTCACCCAGCTCTAGTAACAATCTCCAACTTTAGAGATCAGCAATGCAGCAGTAATTCATTTAAATTCTTCTTCTGGCTAGTAATCTGATTTGTTTAGAAACAAAAGGTGGGTTGATTTTTCAGTAGCCATCTCCCGATGAACATCTGGTGTATTGTGACCAATGAAATTCAGTTCCAGGTCAAACCACACAAGGGCATTTCTGGCTGTTAATTACTCTTGGCTTACAACAATTACTGTCTGACCCCTAATTTGCTGGAACTAAGGTCAAAATGGAAATAAATAAATATTGAAATGTTATAAATCATCAGTTACATACAGCTCAGCTATTCACATCTTCAAACTGTTATGCTTGTAAGAACCATAAAAACATAATGATGTAATAAAATCCTTACATAATAAGACTTTTAAATACTAAGCTTACGTAACAATGCCAAAAACTTACCAACAGACACCTGTCGAGAAGTCCCCATCATACAGTATATAAGAACAGGGAAAAATGAAGTATAAAGACCATTGACTGGGTCGACAGATGCTAATAAGCCATACGCCATTCCTAAAATACAAATGTTTAATATGAAACAAAACAATAACGTATTTCTGTGCATAATTTTTTCCCTCTCTCAGAATTCAGTGCTGTCAGAAAAATATGAGTGTTAGGCTGATGGTTAATTTATTTTTTTACATTCTTTGAGGCCCACTGAAACTTAACTTATAAATATAATACCACTTTGCTGTTTGTCTTCTTTTTCATATGTCCAAGGAAAGCCAAATCTAAATTCTTAACAATATTTAATACAGGACTATCATACCAATCCTTAACTGTCAGTCAATAGTGGCAACAGAAGTAAATGAAGAATGTGAAACTTATCCAATGTTGAAAAATCATTTATGTGTATGTGATGTAAGGTCTTCCCAGTGAAAATACTACATTGACTTGTTTCTTAAGCTTTATTTAACATTTTTACTGCTTTTATCATTTTTTCCAACAAATTTTTTGTGGTAAACATACTACAGATGTAAAAATGTAGGATTTTGTTTTTTTGGGGGGAGGAGAGGTTTGTTTCTGAAATCAATAACTCATGTACCCCTAAACAGTGTAAATCATGTATCAGTAACAATCCAGCACTTAGTCCAAAGCAATGTTTGTGTCAGACTGAAAATACACATTAACAAACAAGTGGTTACAAAATCAATCAACCCCATATAGAAAGAGTTAAGCAAAAAATCTTTGCTAAACCGATTCAAAAATCATTTCAAACAGAGGGTAACATCCTTAGAAGGACAATACTAAATTAACTTCTCCCCTCCACAAAAAAAATGAATGTTTTTGTTTTAGTGGTTAAATTTTTGAAACTGGATTATTTTTTACATTGCCACTTGTAAAAGCTAACCTCAAATAGCACTAGAATTGATGTTCTGATACTTATCAAAGTGTTTGAAAACATTTCTCCATTTCCCATGAGGTGTAAAAGTGTTTCTTTGTTTACTTGTAGGATAAGCACAAAGCAACAATGAACTATCAATACTGTGCCAATCACAGATAGTAAATCCTGATTTTCAGTATTATAAGCCTTTAGACTTACTGTTGAGCCACTACTGGCTATGTAAAGGTGCTGAAAATTAAAATGTCAAAAATATAAAATATATAATCTACAAAAGAACGCAAGTCTATATTTTATCTATAAGTAGCAGGGAAACATTACAATAATACTTTTCATGAGCTCCTCCAATATTCTTTAATCACTGATGTTCAAGTGTAGTATTCTAACTATGTATAAAATCATTATTAATTTTCATTCCTCAGAATGACTGAATAACTTACTAAAGATAGTTTATTCTGCATGAGCAAGAGTAATCTCTTTTAATATCTAAAAACAAAAAAAACTTTAGTCTGGTTGATTCCCCCCACACAAATGTTAATTAGAATATATATAAACAGAACAAGATAGAGTTCATTTCCTCTGAGAATAAAATGAAATAAAACACAAGTCTCAAAATTTAAGAATAATTTTCATCCTTAGCAGTTTCACATCTATAGATGCTCCTCATAGTAAAACCATAAAACTTAAAACATTCATACAGACTAAACCTAACCAATAAAACACTTTCTTTTATAAAAAAATCAACTTTGTTGATTTTTCTCTTTGCTTCCTCTACATTTTAAAATATTGAGTGTTACATTATATTTGTTAATCAAATAATTTTCATACAAATTTTTAATTTTCACTATTAAAAAATCCATAAAGGGTATACTTCAAAAAAATAGTTCCAATAGTCCACCAAAGTTAGCATTTTCCCTACCTGAAAATGTATTGCAGATAGATACTCACCTCTCCACAGAACAATCAGCTAACACCTTGGAGCTGCTGCAGAAAAGTGTTTATTTGGAAGCACCAACACAATGAAAGATCTCTCAGACCTACACATAAAAATATGTACCACACTAATCCATGTTGTCAACACAGAACAATCAGCTAACACCTTGGAGCTGCTGCAGAAAAGTGTTTATTTGGAAGCACCAACACAATGAAAGATCTCTCAGACCTACACATAAAAATATGTACCACACTAATCTATGTTGTCAAACAGCCTCAAACCATACACCTCCACCAATAGGAGGGCATGGCAACCTCTTTGCATAGTACTCCCTTCATAAGCACTTTGTATAAACCATAAGCTCATTCTTGATAAGGTAAATAGACACTTTGGGAGTGGGGAGGTAAGGTAGGTTGTTCTGTGGAGAGATGTGTTTCTATCTGAAATACATTTTTAGGTAGGGAAAATGTTAACTTCAGACTACAGTACTTATCTCTCCACAGAACAACAATTACATAAAATCCCACAATGAAAAGATGGTGAAGGGCCCAGTTGATGAATGAAATTAAAAATTATGAGCTCCTTTCTGAGAATATGGCAACAGCAAAGGAAACTTATGAACCATCAGAGGGGGGAGAGTGTAGTCAGTGCAGCACTCAGTGCAAGATCACATCCATCCATATCGAGGAATGCTTTTTTCCCAGTATTCATGGCTGGCCAGAAAAGTTCTTTCAAAACAGTTTTATGTTTTTTGCAAAAGTATCACAAAGTGGAATGTGGAGTTTGTTGCAAAGGTGGGTGGAATGTGGAGGTTACTGAACTGCTTTATATATCCTAAAGGGTTGACAGACTATAGAGGTATGACTATGGCAGTATGTCAAATTGTACAGTATGTGAGAAATACTTACAAGAATATGCAAGTTCAGGAATGAATCACTGCAGACCTGCATTCCAAGAACTCAAGACCCATCTAGCTAGTTACAAATACCAAGAATGGACTGGTTCATATCAGTGGGATTACACTGACCAAAGGGGGAACTCACCATATCAACCCCTTCCCACAGTAGCTTGGTTCTGGGAAAACAAAGGTTCTCTCACTCCACTAAATTAGATTGGGAGGGAGAATACTGAAGAGGTGCATGGACTGAATAAGAATTTTCATCTATCTAAGGTCCCTCCATTCACCAAGTGACCCTACAATGGATTACCACATATAGGGACAGCAGGGTCTGCCTTCTTAGGTGATTGTTTAGCCTCTCTTTTTTTCCATATAACTTGGAAGGTAATAGAAACTATATGTACTTCCAAAGCAGTATTTGTTTGTTTGTTTGTTTTGGAATTTCGCGCAAAGCTACACGAGGGCTATCTGCGCTAGCCTTCCCT